>NC_091360.1:21792439-21957439 GCF_038502225.1 Cherax quadricarinatus | reverse complement strand
AGGGCTGGGCTCGGGCTCAGGCTCCTAACCCTACCCTAGAAGGGCTGGGCTCGGGCACAGGCGCCAACCCTGCCCTAGAAGGGCTGGGGCTCGGGCTCAGGCGCCTACCCTGCCCTAGAAGGGCTGGGCTCGGGCACAGGCACCTACCCTGCCCTAGAAGGGCTGGGCTCGGGCTCAGGCGCCTACCCTGCCCTAGAAGGGCTGGGCTCGGGCACAGGCACCCACCCTGCCCTAGAAGGGCTGGGCTCGGGCTCAGGCGCCTACCCTGCCCTAGAAGGGCTGGGCTCGGGCACAGGCACCCACCCTGCCCTAGAAGGGCTGGGCTCGGGCTCAGGCGCCTACCCTGCCCTAGAAGGGCTGGGCTCGGGCACAGGCACCCACCCTGCCCTAGAAGGGCTGGGCTCGGGCACAGGCACCTACCCTGCCCTAGAAGGGCTGGGCTCGGGCTCAGGCACCTACCCTGCCCTAGAAGGGCTGGGCTCGGGCACGGGCACCCACCCTGCCCTAGAAGGGCTGGGCATGGTGTCGATGGAGGTAAGGAAATAAAAACCCCGGCTTTATTTTGATGTTTTAATTTTAATGATAATGGAATAAAATGGTTATGTTCCTTTTATTTATTGATTCATAAATAATCTTTTAATTTTTTATCAATATTTATAATTCATGTTACTGTCTTGTCAGTTTGGGAATAAATTCTTTATTTTAACATTGATGTTCTGAATGATGAATAAACAAACTGTATCAACTTCCCATAATAATGTTCCTTGAATATTAACTTTCCTGGGGAACACTGGTACTGTATCTTGTTAATTGTTTCTTATTGACAACTGTAGCCTGAGACTCTCTCTCTCTCTCTCTCTCTCTCTCTCTCTCTCTCTCTCTCTCTCTCTCTCTCTCTCTCTCTCTCTCTCTCTCTCTCTCTCTCTCTCTCTCTCTCTCTCTCTCTCTCTCTCTCTCTCTCTCTCTCTCTGTCTCTCTCTTTATCTCTCTCTCTCTCTCTCTCTCTCTCTCTCTCTCTCTCTCTCTCTCTCTCTCTCTCTCTCTCTCTCTCTCTCTCTCTCTCTCTCTCTCTCTCTCTCTCTCTCTTTTACACAGGGTTTGACAAGGTTAAGGATCCCTAACTTTATTGACAGCTATTTACAGGTTAAGGATTCCTAACTTTATTGACAAGCTAAGAGCTGTTACCTACATCAGCTCATTTGAAAGCATTTTTATTGTTATGAGACATACAAGTAAGGAACAGGATGAAGTTGGAGCCATCTGTGGGCCAGCATTTTCATTTGATCAACTGACTTTATCTCGTTGACATCATTATGCTGTACGAATGTGTTCCATACTCGAGTCATCCTGGGTATGTATGATCTCAGATGGAGTGATGTTCTGGAGAAGGGTACAGCCAGAGTGAAGTTGCTGCTTTCTGCCCGTCTTGTGGCATAAAAGCTTGTTTCACGCTGTTCTCGAAGTGAATCCAAGTGTGGTATTTTGACAATATTGGCCTTGTACATAACACTAAGGCCACCCACATCCCTCCTATGTTGAAGGCTCTGCTGAAATGACAGATCTATCCAGGATGGGCCCAGGCGAGAGATGAGACGTCTTGCTCTGTTCTCTATTCTGTCAAGCAGTCGCAGATGAGAGGGGGGGGTCAGGCAAACCAAGAAAGTGGAGCATACTCAAGGTGTGAGCGTACTTGTGCCTCGTACAGAATCTTGCAACCCCTACTGTCAAGCAGATGCGAGATACGGCGAAGTGCTGTAAGCTTCCTGGCTGACTTGTTTGCAAGATTTACAACATGGTTCTTCATGGTTAGTTTGCATAAAAACGGGTATTAAGTCTGAAGTAACACATACAGAGTCTGTTTGGATAGAATTTTCAGAGGGGCATGAAAAATTAATTTTAGGTGTGATATACCGTCCCTCAAATTTTGATAGGGACCAAGGGAGACTACTATGGGAGGAAATTGTTAGGGCCACAAGGCACGATAATGTAGTAATTCTAGGAGACTTTAACTTTAGTCATATTGATTGGAATTTCTTGACTGGGAATTTAGAATCATACGATTTCTTAGAAGTAGTTCAGGATTGTTTTTTGAAGCAGTTTGTGACAGAACCTACAAGGGGAAATAACCTGCTTGACTTAGTTCTGGCAAACAATGAATCCCTTGTTAATAATTTAGAAGTTTCAGAGGAACTGGGTGCTAGCGACCACAAATCAATTACATTTAGAATTGAATGGAAGTATGATAGTAGGGATAACTCAGTAACAGTCCCAGATTTTCGCTTAGCAGATTACGATGGGCTTAGAGAACACTTATCATCTGTTGACTGGGGTAACGAAGAGAGCTATCAATATGACAGTTTTCTGAACACAATACATGCTGCTCAAAGAACGTTTATCCCTTATAAGGAAATTAGATCAAATAGAAATGACCCAAAATGGATGAATAATAGGCTGAAATATCTACTAGGGCATAAGAAAGGAATTTTTAGGCGTATCAAAAGAGGCGAGGGTCATCTTATGAATCAGTATATTGACATTAAGAGGGACATTAAAAAGGGGATAAGAAAAGCTAAAAGGGACTATGAAATTAAAGTTGCTAGGGATTCTAAAACTAACCCAAAAAGTTTTTTTCCAGGTATATAGAACAAAAGTCAGAGATAAGATAGGTCCCCTTAAAAATAACTATGGGCATCTTACTGACGAAGAGAATGAAATGTGCTCGATTTTAAATAATTATTTTCTCTCGGTTTTTACACAGGAAGACACTAATAATATTCCGGTAATTAATTTTTATAGTGGATCAGAAGAAGATAAATTATGTAACATCACAGTCACTAGTGAAATGGTTGTGAAGCAGATAGACAGACTGAAGCAAAATAAGTCACCGAGTCCTGATGAGGTTTTTTCAAGGGTTCTTAAGGAATGCAAAATGGAAGTCTGTGAACCATTAACTAATATTTTTAATTTATCTCTTCAAACAGGTGTAGTGTCTGATATGTGGAAGATGGCTAATGTAATTCCTATTTTTAAAACAGAGGACAAGTCGTTACCGTCAAATTACCGCCCAATAAGCCTGATCTCAATTGTAGGCAAATTACTAGAGTCAATTATAGCTGAGATTATAAGAAGCCATCTCGATAAGCATAACTTGATTAATGATACTCAGCATGGATTCACAAGAGGCCGGTCTTGTCTAACTAATTTATTAACTTTCTTCAGTAAAGCTTTTGAGGCTGTTGACCACAATAAAGAATTTGATATTATTTACTTTGATTTTAGTAAGGCTTTTGATAGAGTTCCGCACCATAGACTGTTAAAGAAAGTGGCAGCTCATGGCATTGGGGGAAGGGTACTCTCGTGGATCGAATCATGGCTCACTGACAGGAAGCAGAGAGTGTCCATAAATGGGGTTAAATCCGAGTGGGGATCAGTAACAAGTGGCGTTCCACAGGGATCAGTCTTGGGCCCGTTGTTGTTTATAATATATATCAATGATCTTGATGAAGGAATTACTAGTGATATTAGCAAATTCGCCGATGACACGAAGATAGGTAGGATAATTGATTCAAACGTAGATGTTAGGGAACTTCAGGAGGATTTAGACAAACTCTACTCTTGGTCAGAAAAGTGGCAGATGCAGTTCAATGTAGATAAATGCAAGGTTCTGAAGCTCGGGAGTGTCCATAACCCTAGCACTTATAAGTTAAATAATGTAGAACTTAGCCATACAGATTGCGAAAAGGACTTGGGGGTTATGGTAAGCAGCAACCTTAAACCAAGACAGCAATGCCTAAGCGTACGTAATAAGGCAAATAGATTACTGGGATTTATATCAAGAAGTGTAAGCAACAGAAGTCCAGAGGTCATACTGCAGCTTTATACATCATTAGTAAGGCCTCACCTAGATTATGCAGCTCAATTCTGGTCTCCATATTACAGAATGGACATACATTCGTTAGAAAACATTCAGAGTAGGATGACTAAATTAATACATAGCATTAGAAATCTTCCTTATGAAGAAAGATTGAAGACTCTTAAGTTACATTCACTTGTTAGATCGAAGTGTATAAGTGGAAGACAGGTATTAATAAAGGGGATATTAACAAGGTCTTGAGGATATCTCTCCAAGAGAGAACCCGCAGTAATGGATTTAAATTAGATAAGTTTAGATTTAGAAAGGACATAGGAAAGTATTGGTTTGGAAATAGGGTAGTTGATGAGTGGAACAGTCTACCTAGTTGGGTTATTGAGGCTAGGACTTTGGGTAGTTTCAAATTTAGGTTGGATAAGTACATGAGTGGGAGGGGTTGGATTTGAGAGGGTCTTGCACATCGGAGCTTGTTTCTTGGGTGGCATTGAAAATTGGGTTGGTCAAATGTTTGTTAGTGGGATAAATTGTAAAGGACCTGCCTAGTATGGGCCAACAGGCCTGCTGCAGTGTTCCTCCTTTCTTATGTTCTTATGTTCTTATGTTTGGAGTCAAATTTCACCCCAAGGATATCAACTTCTTCTCCAGATGCCAACACCCTTCCATTCATCCTTACTACTGCACCAGCATTACCATCATGGTGCCTAGAGACGATCATCACTTGCGTTTTCTCAGGTGTAAATGTTACTTGCCATCTATTTCCTCAGCTGACATAGCTCTCAGCTGGTGATTGATGTTGCTTAGAGCAGCTGGCATTTCTTCTCTTGGATAAGTAAATTGTTCTTACATCCAGCCTTGCTCCTCCACCAAACATTGTTCCTACACCCAGCCTTGTTCCTCATCCCAATATTGTTCCAATATCCAGCCTTGTTCTTCCACCCAACCTTGTTCCCATATACAGCCTTGCTCCTACTTCCGACATTGTGCCTACAAACAACCTTGTTCCTCCACCAAACATTGTTCCGCCACCCATCATTGTTCCAACATCCAGCCTATTCCCTCCAACAAACATTGTTCCAATATCCAGTCTTGTTTCTCCACCCAACATTGTTCCTACATGTAGCCTTGTTTCCCTACCTGCCCTTGTTCCTCCACCTATCCTTGTTCCTTTACCTATCCTTGTTCCTCCACCTACCCTTGTTCCTCCACCTACCTTTGTTTTTCCTCCTACCCTTGTTCCTTCACCTATCCTTGTTCCTCCACCTACCCTTGTTCCTCAACCTACCCTTGTTCCTCCACCTACCCATGTTCCTCCACCTACCCTTCTTCCTCCACTTATCCTTGTTCCTCCACCTATCCTTGTTCCTCCATCTGCCCTTGTTCCTTCACCTACCCATGTTCCTCCACCTACCATTCTTCCTCCACCTACACTTGTTCCTCCACCAATGCTTGTTCCTCCACCTACCCTCGTTCCTCCACCTGTCCTTGTTCCTCAGCCTACCCTTGTTCCTTCACCTACCCTTGTTTCTCCACCTACCCATGTTCCTCCACCTACCCTTCTTCCTCCACCTATCCTTGTTCCTCCACCTATCCTTGTTCCTCCATCTGCCCTTGTTCCTTCACCTACCATGTTCCTCCACCTACCCTTCTTCCTCCACCTACACTTACTCCTCCACCTATCCTTGTTCCTCCACCTACCCTTGGTTCTCCACCTATCCTTGTTCCTCCATCTGCCCTTGTTCCTCCACCTACCCATGTTCCTCCACCTACCCATGTTCCTCCACCTACCCTTGTTCCTCCACCTACCCTTGTTCCTCCACTTATCCTTGTTCCTCCATCTGCCCTTGTTCCTCCACCTACCCATGTTCCTCCACCTACCCTTGTTCCTCCACCTACCCATGTTCTTCCACCTACTATTGTTCCTCCTCCTACCACCAGCCCTTCCTCTCCACCTACCGTTGTTCCTCCACCTACCCTAGTTCCTCCACCTACCCTTGCTCCTCCACCTACCCTTGTTCATTTACCTCCCCTTGTTCTTCCTCCTACCCTTGTTCCTCCACCTACCCCAGTTCATCCACCTACCCTTGTTCCTCCACCTACCCTAGTTCCTCCACCTAACTTGTTCCTCCACTTACCCTAGTTCATCCACCTAACTTGTTCCTCCACCTACCCTAGTTTCTCCACCTACCCTTGTTCCTCCACCTACACTTTTTCCTCCACCAGCCCTTGTTCCTCCACCTACCCTTGTTCCTCCACCTACCTTTGTTTTTTTTCCTATCCTTGTTCCTCCACCTATCCTTGTTCTCCACCTACCCTTGTTCCTCCACCTACCCATGTTCATCCACCTACCCTTGTTCCTCCACCAGCATTTGTTCCTCCACCTACCCTTGTTCCTCCACAAGCCCTTGTTTCTCCACCTACACTTGTTCCTTCACCTACCCATGTTCCTTCACCTACCTCTGTTCCTCCACCTACCCTTGTTCCTCCACCTACCCATGTTCCTTCACCTACCCATGTTCCTCCACCTACCCATGTTCCTCCACCTACCCATGTTCCGCCACCTACCCTTGTTCCTCAACCTACCCTTGTTCCTCCACCTACCCATGTTCCTTCACCTACCCATGTTCCTCCACCTACCCATGTTCCTCCACCTACCCATGTTCCTCCACCTACCCTTGTTCCTCAACCTACCCTTGTTCCTCCATCTACCCTTGTTCCTCCACCTACCCATGTTCCTCCACCTACCCTTGTTCCTCCACCTACCCTTGTTCCTTCACCTACCCTTGTTCCTCCATCTACTCTTGTTCCTCCATCTACCCTTGTTCCTCCACCTACCAGAACAAGTGATTTGAAAAGGATCGTCATGGGCTTGGCATCTCTCGTTTTGAAAGTTCTCATTATCCATCCTATCATTTTCTTTGCACGTGCGATCGTGGCACTGTTGTGATCCTCTCACTTTCAAGGATCACAACAGTGCCACGATCGCACGTGCAAAGAAAATGATAGGATGGATAATGAGAACTTTCAAAACGAGAGATGCCAAGCCCATGATGATCCTTTTCAAATCACTTGTTCTCTCTAGGCTGGAATACTGCTGTACATTAACATCTCCATACAAAGCAGGTGAAATCGCAGATCTAGAGAGTGTACAGAGATCCTTTACTGCACGTATAAGTTCTATCAAGCACCTTAACTACTGGGAACGCTTGGAAGCACTTGACTTGTACTCGTTGGAACGCAGGAGGGAGAGATATATCATAATCTACACTTGGAAAATCTTGGAAGGAATGGTCCCAAACCTGCACACAGAAATCACTCCCTACGAAAGTAAAAGACTGGGCAGGCGATGCAAAATGCCGCCAATAAAAAGTAGGGGCGCCATTGGTACACTAAGAGAAAACACCATAAGTGTCCGGAGCCCAAAACTGTTTAACAGCCTCCCATCAAGCATTAGGGGAATTGCCAATAAACCCCTGGCTGCCTTCAAGAGAGAGCTGGACAGATACCTAAAATCAGTGCCGGATCAGCCGGGCTGTGGCTCGTACGTCGGACTGCGTGCGGCCAGCAGTAACAGCCTAGTTGATCGGGCCCTGATCCATCGGGAGGCCTGGTCATGGACCGGGCCGCGGGGGCGTTGATCCCCGGAATAACCTCCAGGTAACCTCCAGGTAACCCATGTTCCTCCACTTACCCTTGTTCTTCCACCTACCCATGTTCCTCCACCTACCCATGTTCCTCTACCTTCCCTTGTTCCTCCACCTACCCTTGTTCCTCCACCTACCCTTTTTCCTCCACCTACCCATGTTCCTCCACCTACCCTTGTTCCTCCACCTACCCTTGTTCCTCCATCTACCCTTGTTGAAGATTGAGACACTTATGCAACATATGGGAATCTTTATTCAGGAAACGTTTCGCCACACAGTGGCTTCATCAGTCCAATACAAAGCAGAAGGTGTAAGGAGAGGAGGAGTTTGAGGTAATCATTCCCTCAGCTTGGAGTCGATGTGTTCAGTCCATCAATCTTGCATAAGTGTCTCAATCTTCAACTTGTCGGTTTTCAAAACCATTCATCACAACTGTCAGACGCTGCAGCATCATGGGATCTTAATACAAAGAATTCTTCAAAACTTGTCCAACCTTTGGACGAAGACCTACTTCGACTAGTGGATGGTACCACTCTGACCCCACCTCCTCCTGCTTAGCCTCACCTGACTACAGTATATAAGACACGTCTACGGCCCTATGCTGTACATTCATCAAGATTGATGGACTGAACTCATCGACTCCAGGCTGAGGGACTGATTACCTCAAACTATTCCTATCCTTACACCTTCTGCTTTGTATTGGACTGATGAAGCCACTGTGTGGCGAAACGTTTCCTAAATAAAGATTCGCATAAGTTGCATAAGTGTCTCAATCTTTAACTTGTCGGTTTTCCAAACCATTCATCTCATCTACCCTTGTTCCTCCACCTACCCATGTTGCTGCATCTACCCATGTTCCTCCACCTACCCATGTTCCTGCATCTACCCATGTTCCTCCACCTACCCATGTTCCTGCATCTACCCATGTTCCTCCTCCTACCCATGTTCCTCCACCTACCCATGTTGCTGCATCTACCCATGTTCCTCCACCTACCCATGTTCCTCCAACTTCCTATGTTCCTCCATCTACCCATGTTCCTCCATCTCCTCCTGTTTGCTAACTTGCCTTGATCCTAAACATGACATATATTAACCTACAAGTTGCTTGTTGTATTTCTTGCCTGCTTGTTGTATATACCTATAGGACGGCACTAACTGGAGCATCAGTAATACAATGGTCAGAGAACACAAGTGTATCTAATGTGACATTTTACTGCGTCAACTTTCCGCTCTCTAGTATCTTTATTAAGCAATTGCTGCTGGACAAAGCACCTCGTTATTGAGAAGCTTAAAGACACAAGTGCATTAGTTGCACTTGTGTTCTTTTACGTAGTATATTGTTAGTAATTCTACCAACGTAATTGCAGTACTGTTGTCGCTGTTGCTGTCTGGTTCATGGTGCGCTCAACTACTAGCTAACTTTCACATGTCTCCTGGAAACCATCCACTCTTGATAGGGAGTGCAGTAAACTTCTATGGGACGAAATTCGTAAGGCATCTACATACGAAAATGTTGTGCTAATGGGAGATTTCAACTATAGACAGATTGACTGGAGCAATTTGACAGGAAATTTAGAGTCGGGTGACTTTCTTGACACGATCCAGGATTGTTTTTTAAAACAGTTTGTGACAGAGCCAACTAGGGGAAATAACCTCCTTGACTTGGTTCTTGCCAGTAGGGAAACACTAATTAATAATCTTGAGGTTAATGATGAGCTTGGGGAGAGTGATCACAAATCACTCAGTTTTAATATATCATGGAATTCCCCTAATAATGGCAATCAAGTCTCCGTCCCTGACTTTCGCTTGGCTGATTTCATAGGACTGAAAAATTACTTAGGTGGGCTGAACTGGAATGACCTGACTAAGGGGCAGGTAGGTGGTGATGGTTGCCGATATGATGCTTTCCAGGGCATAGTTCTAGCTGCTCAGTCAAATTATGTTCCAAATAGGGAAATCAGATCAAACAAAAATGATCCTAAATGGATGAACAATAGATTAAAATATCTGATTGGTCAAAAGAGAGGCATATATAGGCAAATCAAAAGAGGAGAGGGGCAATTAAGAAATCGATATATTCAGTTAAAGAGAGAAATAAAAAAGGGAATTAGAAAAGCAAAAAGAGATTATGAGGTTAAAGTTGCAAAAGAATCGAAGACTAACCCAAAAGGATTCTTTCAGGTATACAGAAGTAAGATCAGGGACAAGATAGGCCCACTCAAAAGTTCCTCGGGTCAGCTCACTGACAGTGATAAGGAAATGTGTAGAATTTTTAACACATACTTCCTCTCAGTTTTTACACAGGAGGATACCAGCGATATTCCAGTAATGATAAATTATGTAGAACAGGACGATAATAAACTGTGCACTATTAGGGTCACAAGTGACATGGTCCTTAGGCAAATAGATAAATTAAAACCTAACAAATCCCCAGGCCCTGATGAACTGTATGCAAGGGTTCTAAAGGAATGTAAAGAGGAGCTTAGCACACCTTTGGCTAATCTTTTCAACATATCACTACAAACTGGCATGGTGCCAGATAAGTGGAAAATGGCAAATGTGATACCTATTTTCAAAACAGGTGACAGGTCCTTAGCTTCGAACTATAGACCAATAAGCCTAACCTCCATAGTGGGAAAATTTATGGAATCAATAATTGCCGAGGCAGTTCGTAGCCATCTTGAAAAGCATAAATTAATCAACGAATCTCAGCATGGTTTTACAAAGGGGCGTTCCTGCCTTACGAATTTATTAACTTTTTTCACTAAGGTATTTGAGGAGGTAGATCATGGTAATGAATATGATATTGTGTATATGGACTTCAGTAAGGCTTTTGACAGGGTCCCACATCAGAGACTATTGAGGAAAATTAAAGCACATGGAATAGGAGGAGAAATTTTTTCCTGGATAGAGGCATGGTTGACAAATAGGCAGCAGAGAGTTTCCATAAATGGGGAGAAATCAGAGTGGGGAAGCGTCACGAGCGGTGTTCCACAGGGGTCAGTGTTGGGCCCCCTGCTGTTCACAATCTACATAAACGACATAGATGAGGGCATAAAGAGCGACATCGGCAAGTTTGCCGATGACACCAAAATAGGCCGTCGAATTCATTCTGACGAGGACATTCGAGCACTCCAGGAAGATTTGAATAGACTGATGCAGTGGTCGGAGAAGTGGCAGATGCAGTTTAATATAGACAAATGCAAAGTTCTAAATGTTGGACAGGACAATAACCATGCCACATATAAACTAAATAATGTAGATCTTAATATTACGGATTGCGAAAAAGATTTAGGAGTTCTGGTTAGCAGTAATCTGAAGCCAAGACAACAGTGCATAAGTGTTCGCAATAAAGCTAATAGAATCCTTGGCTTCATATCAAGAAGCATAAATAATAGGAGTCCTCAGGTTGTTCTTCAACTCTATACATCCTTGGTTAGGCCTCATTTAGATTATGCTGCACAGTTTTGGTCACCGTATTACAGAATGGATATAAATTCTCTGGAAAATGTACAAAGGAGGATGACAAAGATGATCCCATGTATAAGAAACCTTCCCTATGAGGATAGACTAAGGGCCCTGAAACTGCACTCTCTAGAAAGACGTAGAATTAGGGGGGATATGATTGAGGTGTATAAATGGAAGACAGGAATAAATAAAGGGGATGTAAATAGTGTGCTGAAAATATCTAGCCTAGACAGGACTCGCAGCAATGGTTTTAAGTTGGAAAAATTCAGATTCAGGAAGGATATAGGAAAGTACTGGTTTGGTAATAGAGTTGTGGATGAGTGGAACAAACTCCCAAGTACCGTTATAGAGGCCAGAACGTTGTGTAGCTTTAAAAATAGGTTGGATAAATACATGAGTAGATGTGGGTGGGTGTGAGTTAGACCTGATAGCTTGTGCTAACAGGTCGGTTGCCGTATTCCTCCCTTAAGTCAATGTGACCTGACCTGACTAGGTTGGGTGCATTGGCTTAAGCCGGTAGGAGACTTGGACCTGCCTCGCATGGGCCAGTAGGCCTTCTGCAGTGTTCCTTCGTTCTTATGTTCTTATGTTTTGTCACCGTTGCTATTATGTCAACACAACTTAGCGGGTCTTCCTATTAAAAAAGTCTGTGTCTGGTAATTATCTTTCCAGAAGGAGAAAAAAGATAGAAAATTAACTTGATAACATGCTTGAGGACGTGTTTCCTTAAGACACCTGCTGTCCTTGTTCACCTAACAATAAGTAGGTATCTGGGTGTTAGTCGACTGGTGTGGGTCGCTGTGTGGGGGTAACGACTGAGTAGGTTAGTGGTTCCTGTTCAGTCACGAAATTCAGCCTAGGGCCAGCCGCTACACCGAAGAATTCCTGAATTAATGTACGTTCCTCAAGGCTACATAGTTAGGCAGTGTCAGTTGGTAGACAGCTGGAATTGCAGGACTCTAGTAAAGGTTGTGGCCACTCCCTGAACGTGGCAGAGTAAATGAAAGCATTCAAAGACTGGGGTATTTACGTGGAGGGGACGTGGATACACCTGAGAAATACCCACGAGTCACAGGCCACTGTCTGATCCTGTAGTGAGAGGCGCATATCCCGGTGATATGTATGTGATTAACTTCGTGTATGTCTTAACGAATGATACTTCACGGCACAAGGCTGTCAAAGGGTGGACCATCTCTCTCACTCTTTGTAGTGTGACTGATGGCCTTAAATCTGTAAGACCAGGCCTGGGCAGCTGGTAGTGCGAGGGGCAGTGCCACTGTATTAATGTATGGGTAGGGTGATTACTATGCTAAGCTAAACGACTAAATCTAACTTAGCCTAAATAAATGTAAGTAGTAATGTATGATACAGTGGCCAGTGGAGGCATTGTTACTAGGCTAAGAATACTAATAAATTAAGTCGGTACAGAAATATGACATCCCTGTCTTTGGTGGAGGCTGCACGTCTGTCTGGAGAATCACCGAGATTCTCCACAACGCATCCTTGGAACAAAATTATCCTAAGCTATGGTTTGTATAAGTTGTACATATACTTGTAGAAATTATTATTATTATTATTATTTTCATGATTATTATTATTATTAGTTATAAGCAGAAATATACAGCAGCCGTATTATACAAGTGAATTCGTTTGTTCCATTGATCAGTCATTATTATTTTGTGTTCGGATTTACCTTTTTAAAGTCAAGGAGCTAGCGGGACTGTCTTAGAAGACGTCTACAGGAACGAGGTCCTGTCGAAAATGGTACAAAATACCGACAAGGTATGGTAACCAGGTATGGTAACCAGGTATGGTAACCAGGAATGGTAACCAGGTATGGTAACCAGGTATGGTAACCAGGTATGGTAACCAGATATGGTAACCAGGTATGGTAACCAGGTATGGTAACCAGGTATGGTAACCAGGTATGGTAACAAGGTATGGTAACCAGGTATGGTAACCAGGTATGGTAACCAGGTATGGTAGCCAGGTATGGTAACCAGGTATGGTAACCAGATATGGTAACCAGGTATGGTAACCAGGTATGGTAACCAGGTATGGTAACCAGGTATGGTAACAAGGTATGGTAACCAGGTATGGTAACCAGGTATGGTAACCAGGTATGGTAGCCAGGTATGGTAACCAGGTATGGTAACCAGGTATGGTAGCCAGGTATGGTAACCAGGTATGGTAACCAGGTATGGTAGCCAGGTATGGTAACCAGGTATGGTAACCAGGTATGGTAACCAGGTATGGTAACCAGGTATGGTAACCAGGTATGGTAACCAGGTATGGTAACCAGGTATGGTAACCAGGTATGGTAACCAGGTATGGTAACCAGGTATGGTAACAAGGTTACAGTACCTAGTCAGCCAATACCATGTTCGTCAATAAAATTGTGAAATGTATTAATGTATTAATGTTGGTAGAATTACCGGCAAATTGTTAGGTAAAAGGGCACAAATGAAACTAATGTGACATATTAAGGTAAGGTTTCGCTCTCCAGGAGCTTTATAAAGCCGGCTTTATAAAGCTCCTGGGGAGCGAAACGTTGCCACAATAAAATGACTCACTAGTTACACTTGTGACATTTTATCTAACACATTGTGAAATATTTTCAGAGAAGTGAATCATTGACCTTGACTTTGAAATGTGAGGTTAGTAACTGTTCCCTGTAACATTTAACAGGTTGTCTTGATGCCAGTCAGAAGCTTCTGATCCTAGGATATGGAGCGAGTGTATCTTACCTTGGATCAAACATGATTCTCTTTTATTACCAAGTCACTATTTCGCTTTTTTTTATTTAGTGCTGCTAGTTAATTTAATATTAAATTTATGTGTTTAAGTACCTCAGTCCCCTGTATCTCAGTCCCCTGTACCTCAGTCCCCTGTATCTCAGTCCCCTGTACTTCAGTCCCCTGTACCTCAGTCCCCTGTACCTCAGTCCCCTGTACCTCAGTCCCCTGTACCTCAGTCCCCTGTACCTCAGCCCCTGTACCTCAGCCCCTGTACCTCAGCCCCTGTACCTCAGTCCCCTGTACCTCAGTCCCCTGTACCTCAGTCTCCTGTACCTCAGTCTCCTGTACCTCAGTCCCTGTACCTCAGCCCCTGTACCTCAGTCCCTGTACCTCAGCCCCTGTACTTCAGTCCCCTGTACCTCAGTCCCCTGTACCTCAGTCTCCTGTACCTCAGTCCCCTGTACCTCAGCCCCTGTACCTCAGTCCCTGTACCTCAGCCCCTGTACCTCAGTCCCCTGTACATCAGCCCCTGTACCTCACTCTCCTGTACCTCAGTCCCATGTACCTCAGTCCCCTGCACCTCAGTCCCCTGTACCTCAGTCTCCTGTACCTCAGTCCCCTGTACCTCAGTCCCCTGTACCTCAGTCTCCTGTACCTCAGTCCCCTGTACCTCAGTCCCCTGTACCTCAGTCTCCTGTACCTCAGTCCCCTGTACCTCAGTCCCCTGTACCTCAGTCCCCTGTACCTCAGTCCCCTGTACCTCAGCCCCTGTACCTCAGCCCCTGTACCTCAGCCCCTGTACCTCAGTCCCCTGTACCTCAGTCCCCTGTACCTCAGTCTCCTGTACCTCAGTCTCCTGTACCTCAGTCCCTGTACCTCAGCCCCTGTACCTCAGTCCCTGTACCTCAGCCCCTGTACTTCAGTCCCCTGTACCTCAGTCCCCTGTACCTCAGTCTCCTGTACCTCAGTCCCCTGTACCTCAGCCCCTGTACCTCAGTCCCTGTACCTCAGCCCCTGTACCTCAGTCCCCTGTACATCAGCCCCTGTACCTCACTCTCCTGTACCTCAGTCCCATGTACCTCAGTCCCCTGCACCTCAGTCCCCTGTACCTCAGTCTCCTGTACCTCAGTCCCCTGTACCTCAGTCCCCTGTACCTCAGTCTCCTGTACCTCAGTCCCCTGTACCTCAGTCCCCTGTACCTCAGTCTCCTGTACCTCAGTCCCCTGTACCTCAGTCCCCTGTACCTCAGTCTCCTGTACCTCAGTCCCATGTACCTCAGTCCCCTGCACCTCAGTCCCCTGTACCTCAGTCTCCTGTACCTCAGTCCCCTGTACCTCAGTCCCCTGTACCTCAGTCCCCTGTACCTCAGTCCCCTGTACCTTAGTCCCCTGTACCTCAGTCCCCTGTACCTCAGTCCCCTGTACCTTAGTCCCCTGTACCTCAGTCTCCTGTACCTCAGTCCCATGTACCTCAGTCCCCTGCACCTCAGTCCCCTGTACCTCAGTCCCCTGTACCTCAGTCCCCTGTACCTAAGTCCCCTGTACCTCAGTCCCCTGTACCTCAGTTCCCTGTACCTCAGTTCTCTGTAGCTCAGTCCTCTGTACCTCAGTCCCCTGTACCTCAGTCCCCTGTACCTCAGTCCCCTGCACCTCAGTCCCCTGTTCCTCAGTCCTCTGTACCTCAGATCCTTGTACCTCAATCCTCTGCACCTCAGTCCCCTGTACCTCAGTAACCTGTACCTCAGACTCCTGTACCTCAGTCCTCTGTTCCTCAATCCTCTGCACCTCAGTCCCCTGTACCTCAGTAACCTGTACCTCAGTCCCCTGTATCTCAGTTCCCTGTACCTAAGAGCCCTGTACCTCATTCCTCTGTACCTCAGTTCCCTGTACCTTAGTCATCTGCACGTCAGTCCTCTGTACCTCAGTCCCCTTTACCTCGGTTCTCTGTACCACAGTCCCCTGTACTTCAGTTCCCTGTTCCTCAGTGCCCTGCACCTTAGTCCTCTGTACCTCAGTCCTCTGTACCTCAGTCCTTTGTACCTCAGTACCTTTGTACGTCAGTCCCCTGTACTTAATTCCCCTGTACCTCAGTCCCCTGTACCTCAGTCCTCTGTACATCAGTCCCCTGTACCTCAGTCCCCTGCATCTCAGCCCCCTGTACCTCAGTCCCCTGTACCTCAGTCCCCTGTACCTCAATCCCCTGTACCTCAATCCCCTGTACCTCAATCCCCTGTATCTCAGTTCCCTGTACCTAACAGCCCTGTACCTCAGACCCTGTACCTCAGTCCCCTGTACCTAACAGCCCTGTACCTCAGACCCTGTACCTCAGTCCCCTCTACCTCAGTCTCCTGTATCTCAGTCCCCTGTACCTCAGTCCTATGTTCCTCAGTCCCCTGTACCTCAGTCCCCTGTATCTCAGTCCCCTGTACCTCAGTCCCATGTTCCTCACTCCCCTGTACCTCAGTACCCTGTATCTCAATCCCCTGTACCTCAGTCCTGCGTACCTCAGTCCCCTGTACCTAAGTCCCCTGAACCTCAGTCCACTGTAACTCAGTTCCCTGTACCTCAGTCCACTGTAATTCAGTCCACTAACTCAGTCCACTGTAACTCAGTAATCTGAACGTCACTCAAGTGTACCTCAGTCCCCTGAACATCTGTCCACTGTAATTCAGTCCCCTGTACTTCACTCCGTTGTACCTCAGTCCCCTGTACCTATGTCCCCTGTACTTATATGTCCTCTTTGACTCAGTCTCCTATATTTCAGTCCCCTGATCCTCAGTCTCCAGTACCTCAGTCCCCTGAACCTCAGTTCTCTGTACCTCAGTCCCCTGCACCTCAGTTCCCTGTACCTCAGCACCTTCCACCTCAGTCCCCTGTATTTCAGTCCTCTGTTCCTCAGTCCCCTGCACCTCAGTCCTCTGTTACTAGTCCCTTGTACCTCAGCCCCCTGCACCTCAGTCCTCGGTACCTCAGCCCCATGCGCCTTAGTCCCCTGTACCTCAGTCCCTTGTACCTCAGTCCCCTGTACCTCAGTCCTCTGTACCTCAGTCCTCTGTACCTCAGTCCTCTGTACCTCAGTCCTCTGTACCTCAGTCCTCTGTACCTCAGTCCTCTGTACCTCAGTCCTCTGTACCTCAGTCCTCTGTACCTCAGTCCTCTGTACCTCAGTCCTCTGTACCTCAGTCCTCTGTACCTCAGTCCTCTGTACCTCAGTCCCCTGTACCTCAGTCCCCTGTACCTCAGTCCCCTGTACCTCAGTCCCCTGTACCTCAGTCCCCTGTACCTCAGTCCCCTGTACCTCAGTCCCCTGTACCTCAGTCCCCATTTCCTTAGTCCCCTGTACCTCAGTCCCTTGCACCTCAGCCCCTGTACCTCCGATCCCTGTACCTCAGTCACTTGTACCTCATTCCTCTGTACCTCAGTCCCCTGTACCTTAGTCCTCTGCACCTCAGTCCTCTGTATCTCAGTCCCCTTTACCTCGGTCCTCTGTACCACAGTCTCCTGTACTTCAGTTCCCTGTACCTCAGTGCCATGTACCTTAGTCCTCTGTACCTCAGTCCTCTGTACCTCAGTCCTTTGTACCTCAGTACCTCTGTACGTCAGTCCCCTGTACTTAATTCCCCTGTACCTCAGTCCTCTGTACCTCAGTCCTCTGTACCTCAGTACCCTGTACCTAAGTCCTCTGTTCCTCAGTCCCCTGTTCTTCAGTCCCATGCACCTCAGTCCGTTGTACCTCAGTCCCCTGCACCTCAGACCCCTGTACCTCAGACCCCTGTAACTCATTCCCATGTACCTCAGACCCTTGTACCTCAGTCCATTGTATCTCGGTCCCCTGTACCTCAGTCCCCTGTACCTCAGTCCTCTGCACCTCAGTCCTCTGCACCTCAGGCCTCTGCACCTCAGTCCCCTGTACCTCAGTCCTCTGTACATCAGTCCCCTGTACCTCAGTCCCCTGCATCTCAGTCCTCTGTACCTCAGTCCCCTGTACCTAAGTCCCATGTTCCTCACTCCCCTGTACCTCAGTCCCCTGCATCTCAGTCCTCCGTACCTCAGTCCCCTGTTCCTCAATCCCGTGTACCTCAGTTCTCTGTACCTCATTCTTCTGTTCCTGAGTCCCCTGTACGTAAGTACTCTATACCTCAGTCCCCTGTACCTCAATCATCTGTACCTCATTCCTCTGTACGTCAGTCCCCTGTTCCTCAGTCTTCTTCACCTCAGTCCCCTGTACCTCTATTACAAAAAGGTAATTTTAAATATAAAAGATGGCAAGATTTACTACTTTTGTAATAAAGAGTTCGGGATACATAAATACACACATTAAAATCAATTAATCTTTAATATATATAAATCAACTATCTTTGGTCTAGAGGTATTGGAACTAACATATGATAATATGTACATGTTACAATAATAAATTATAATTAGCATTTTATTAAAATAATAAATAATAATTCGTGACCCTACACAGGGTACAACTTTCTTGACCTACTGTGTCACTATATATATATATATATATATATATATATATCTATGCTAAAATAATAAATTAAGTAACATTTAAAATATATTACAGTCAACTGTTTCTCACGACACTTATCCGGTCGAGGCCAGTCACATGACACTATTCAGTGTACACTACAACCAGGCCATCTTCAGTGTCCCACGACACCCTTCTCATCTCAGTGTTCCACTACGGTCCTGTGCATATCTCAGTGTTCCACTCCATCATACGTCCCTAAGTGTCACACTACGGTTCTGGCCCAGTTCAGTGTAACACTCCAACCTTTCCTTCATGTAATGTCCCACTAAACAGCATCTGATGATTCCAGCCCACAGTTGATCAGCGTAGACGGTGAGTCCACAGACATCACCAGTAGTCCAGTAAATCCTCTCCCAAGCCGGTTGACACACCGCTAGCCGAACACCATGCTGCAAGCTCACTGAATGCGGCCATCAAGTAACTGAGGCCAACAGACTCAGTGAGCTGCGGTGAGCGGTTCTTCTAACGCCAGTAGATAGGTACGATTAGGTGGTCAGGTACCTACTGCGTAGATGTGTACCCTGAGGAGTTCAGGTACTTAATGTTACTGAAGCCAGTAGACGTGTACCCTTAGGTGTTCAGGTACCTACTGCTTAGGTGCGTACAGTGCGGCGCTCAGGTACATTCTGTTTCTAAAGCCAGTAGACGTGTACGATATTTTTTTATATTTTATTTAAAACATTGCACAATTACAAGGAGGTATAAAAATATAATAAAATGAACCTGATACTGGTTATGAACAATAAAACCAAAGTATCACAGCCCCAATACAGAAAATAAACACCATACATAATGCAGTATGACACCCAAAAATACAACTCGCAACATATTCAAAATTCCGGCATTATATAAAATATTACTATTGCCTTTGCTGACACAGCTGACGTTTCTCCCCCCCCCCCCACACACACATTAAAATTATACCCACATTCACCAATCTGAAGAATCATAATATTAATTCAACTTAAATTTCTGAACATATCCTGAACTCGTCAGTAACTTAAGTAATAAGTATTTACAAACATTGGTGGTACATGAACACCAAAATCACAAAACATTAAATTACAACCTATTAACAAAATGTGAACATTACAATCCTAAACACTTGTACACCTCTATAAGTAGAGAAATATACACCTACAAGTTATAAATATTAATATTAATGTTGCCACTATGAAGTTCAAGCTTTATAACAACAGTGCTAAAGTGCACTTTACGGACATTTTTTTTTTTTTTTTTTTTTATATTTTATTTATAACCAATACAGTATACATAAAAATAAAAGGAAACAGTATGGATCTCTAACATCATAATCCTACTAGGACATCTACATACTTATCCCATATACCAAAATACAAATAAACATACAAAGAAAACAGCTTAAAACCGACTCATTACAGTTACAATAAACCCGTATACAAAAATCTCAGACACAAAAGGAATGCGTCTATAAACTGGCTAGATATATCTGTATACCATACAGCCAAAACTTACGTTAAGAACATAGCATGAAAAACCTATATCAGGGTGCTGACAGTCTATAAGTACATCTTGACATACAAAAACCTAGAACATAACATAACCTAAAAAAAAAAAAAAAAAAAAAAAAAATTAATATGGCAAAGAACAATACCATTGTATAATACTATACAAAGTACATTGAAATGACAATTAAAACAAAGTATCGAAAAGGGAACATACAACAAGCATGTTGAATACCTATAAACCTACACATCACATACACCACAGAATTATCTTTGTATAACACATTTGAGGACAAAAAGAAAAACCAAACATACTTAGATCATGCCTTGTGTCACCTCAAACCTTCAAACACACAAATACTGTGAGATGTACCCTCTCACACTTACACACAATGTAGTGCAACAACACTACTTACATATTATATTCAATACCTTCTGAAAAACAATGTGAAAAACATATCTTACACAACTACCCAGACCAAACTCACATCACAAAAGAAGCTTATTTATTATATTACCAAACATACCACACACGCTAACATCCATACACATGTCCATACTCAAGAAAACTAGCCCGCCGCATCCCCTTACTTTACACTTAAATCTCTTAAATCCTTCAACCTGAATCTACGATAACCTTCAGTAAATGCTGTCTCCCATCTTCCCCCATAAAGATCCCTATTGCGGCACTTTGTTCTATACATCGTGGCCCCTAACACTCTTATCCTTTCCTCGACTCCCACCTCCCTCATTGCCCAAGATATATATATAAAATCAGTGACCACATACGCAACCGCATTCACCACCTGCTGACTCCACCCACCTATATCTAAACTTAACACCTGCAACACCTGTAATCCTTCCCCACCCACTAACCTAACTACCCTACTTAGCCAGACCTTCACATCTTCTAAACAAGTACAAAAGTACACAGCGTGAAATATGGTTTCCGGACATCCGCACGCTTTGCACTCCCCACCCTCCCTTAATCTCCTATTAAATAACACAACCCCAGACGGCAAAATCCCATGTAAAAACCTAAACATAACCTCCCTGACACTTGGTTTTACACGTAGTTGTTGAAGACATTTCCATACAGAACCCCATGCATACATAGGGTATGCCCCCTCAACTGCCGCCACCACAGACCCACCCCCCCACCCTCTCAAGAACCTTCAATTTAAGCTGTTTCGGATCCCTTACCGTCAGTAAAATTCGCAACATAGCCTCCCCAAACATTAAATCCCTACCCCTCCACCACCGTTGCATATCCATGCGCAGTCTTTCAAGGCCCCCCCCCGCTCACCCCCTCCCTCACAAACCCCCTTTTCAGAAACACACTCAACATACGTTTCTCAAGAGATATAAGCCCCAGCCCCCCCTGGCTAACGGGAAGCGACACCACCCCTCTACTTAGCCAGTCACAACCCGATCCCCATATAAATCTGAATACTCGCAGTTGCAACCGTTGCACCTCACACCGTCGTAACGGATATATTGCCACCACGTGCCATAACTTGCTATACAACAGGACATTCGTGACTATAACCCTTTGATGCAACGTTAATTGCTCTGCCCTCAAACCTCCCAATCTTTTCAAAACTCCATCCACGGTGCGTCTCGAATTTGCCTCTTGTGCATCCCTATCATTCCGCATGTACACTATCCCACATATCAACAACTGATCTACCACACGCCACCCACCCTCAACAGTCCCACCATTATGTACACTATCCCCTAGATCCAAATACTTGGACTTTACTACATTAATTTTCATCCCCGTAGCCTCACCAAAAACGTCTATCACCCTTCCTACCTTATGTAAATCCCTCACATCCCTCACCAAGACAGTCGTATCATCCACGTAACCCACTATACCCGCTTCCCCTTCTCGTGCAAAACCAACCCTCGCTCTCGCCATACTCCACCTAACTGCCCTATAAAAGGGTTCCTGAAGACATGCAAACAAAATTTGCGACAGAGGACATCCCTGTCGCAAACCCCTTCCCATCTGTATGCTGTCACCTAGTCGTCCATTAACCTGAATTCTCATAACTGCACCCAGATACAAAGTTTTTGCCCAAGAAACAATTTCCCTCCCGAAACCCAACCAACGCATAAAACTCCATAATGCATCCCTTTCTACGCTATCATAAGCAGCTCTCCAATCCAGAGCCAAAACACCCCCTCCCCCCTCCCCCCTATGCTCTATAAAACTCCTAATAACTCCATGCCCTTCATACATTGATCTACCCGGTATGCCATATTGTCCTCTATCAATTACTTTACCTAAAACCTGTTTGATTCTGTTCCCTAATACCCTTGCAAATAACTTATAATCACCGCACATAAGCGATATTGCACGGTAATCTTCTACCGTTGTCTGTCCACCCTTCGGCACTAATACAACAACAGCAGTCCTTTGCTGCTCACCCATTGCCCCATCTTCCTTCATTACATTGAACAATCTGACTAAAAATCTCCTCAATACTTCCCAGTTCTTAACATAAAAATCATTAGGCAACCCGTCTACACCCGGTGCCTTACCTAAGCTTGCACCTGCTATAGCTTGCCAAATTTCCCCTTCCGTAATCTGTCCTTCCAAAGTCTCCCTATCTCTACCATCAAGCTCGCATTGCACATAACCACCCATTTCCCTTAAAGCATCATCTCGTATACCCACATGTTGTGCATATGACCTAAACCATACATCAAGATATCCACTCATACCTTCAGTCGACATCAATACCTGCCCTTCCCTATACCCTCCCATCCCCACATGAACAGTTAATCCCATCATCTCCGTCGCCGCTCTCCTCTTACGCTGTCCTCTCAATACACACGCCGATGGCCTATCACCCCATAACACCTCCTCCAACCCCGCCAAAACGCGTGCACCATCAAATCTTTCATTTTGCAAATCCCTAATGCTCTCCTTTAATCCCTCAATATCTCCCACCGGGTAACTAACCCTCCCTCGTTCGTAGCAAGCCCTCAACTGCCCCTCAAGATAAGATTGAAACCCATACTTTAACCTATTATATTCCCTCCCATTACGTACATAAAAATCCTTAATACCTGATTTCGCCACCGAGTCCCACCATCTAACCAGATCACCATTCCCAGGCGCTTCTGCCTCCAACCCCTCCCAAAACTGTTTAAATGACTGTCTATATTCTTCTTCATGCAGCAACTTTACATTTAACTTCCAATACCCCCTACCCCTTCGTGGCAACCCCTCCCAACCCAAATCCACCATAACACCCCTATGATCAGAAAATACCACATCCAACACCCTCACCCTATGTATTACTACCCTTCTGGGGACGTACAAACGATCGAGCCTAGCAGCATACCCACGCCTAATAAATGTATGCTCTACCTCCCCCCCCCCACAGATATCGATTAAACCCACCCCTGATAACAATTCTCCCAATGTTCCCATACAATGCCCCGCCCCCCTCGGTTCCACATCCTTACGCCTTATCACACAGTTCCAATCACCTCCTATCACGGCTACCCCTGGCAATCCACGCAAGTAGTAAACCAACACGTCCCTCACAAATTTATTCTTAACGCGTACGTCTCCCTCTGCCGGTCCATACACACACACCAACGTCATCTGTACCTGACCCCATAATCCATCCACACGTATCACCCTCCCCTCCCCCCCTTCACAATGCCTGACAACCAACGGGCTAGTTTCCTTTACCAATATAGCCACACCGCCTTTCAATCTGACCGCATGTTCAACATACACCTTATATCCCTCCACCTTCAACTCATAACCATGTCTATAATTATGCTCCTGCAAGAACACAACGTCAACACCATGACGCTCCAAAAACTCCCTAAACCACTCACACTTTCTCTGCGACCTCAAACCATTGATGTTCAATGTCAAGCACTTAAAACCGACAAAGGTGGTTTCCCTCTTGACACAACCTTTTTGTCACCTGATCGCCTCATTGCACTCTTATCCCTCCCCCCCCCCTTTTTGTGCACTCTTACTCGATCCCTGTCCCTGAGTGTCTTTTGAACCCCTCTGCGTGACATCCGCCCATGTTTTCTTCCCTGAACGTTGTGCGGGCGTAAGCACTTCATCTGAATCATAAAGCACTGCTGCGCGCTTTCGCGTCGTACCGTCGACCTGCATCTCGTCATCAAGCTCATCACCACGATGAACCTCAACCTCCACCGTATTCACCGACAAGACAGCCTTGTCACACACCTTAGGACGAACTACCTTCGCCCCTCCGTCCTCCATAATAGTCCCAAGATCCAGGATCGTGCCTTCTTCCTGATACGGCCCCGTGCCCGAAATATCCACAAGCGTCGTCAATGCTTCCTCCTTGCTATCATTCACTTCTGCGATGATCTCCTCCAATGCCTGAACCACGTCCAAGGAAGGGGAGTCCCCCCCACTCGTAGCACCTGCCATCTTCTCTGCCTTCTCAACCTCCTCACTCCATGACGCACTCTGCGGAGTCAGTGTCGAAAAAGGCTGTTCTTGCTCCACTCTCCTCACCTCTACGTTTCTTCGTTGTTGTAGGTCGTTGTCTCCACGTCCTCTACCACATTGCGCTGCCAGGTGTTCATACGACCCACACAAACGACAAGTGCGTCGTTGCCCTGCGTATGTCACAAATACCTGAGTTCTGAATTCTTCCATCACCACATACGACGGTATAGGATGTCGTATCGTCATCTTTGCAGAGTACGTACCCTCAGGTATTCCCATATACGTACCAGCTGACCATCTTCCGGCAGTAACCGTGTGTACCGTCCCATATTTACTCATGGCAAACCTTATGTCAGATGCATCCGCCTCAAATGGCACATTCCTGATCTTCACCCAAGTGAAGTAACTTGATACATCATGCATCCTCACCGTGACAGCATGATTCACAGGTATGGCCACTTCCTGAAACTTGTTAACCACTGTCTCATACATACTCGTCGAATTGAATTTAAGAAATATCCTCTTCGTGCCATTCAAGGCAAGTCCACAAAACTCTTCAGTAGCTACGCCGTAGGTGTCTCTAATTATTGCTGGTAGAAGTAGCTCCATAGACGGCCCAGTGATAGCTCCACTGGTTAATTCAATACAGACTGTATTGACTCTCCGGCGACAAGCCTGCGCCATGTTGTGAAAATATTACTGCACCCAGTCAACACCAGGGGGTAGCAGCAGCACACGTCCTCTCTACTCAAGGGCTGAGAGACGAATGAGTGTACGATTAGGTGGTCAGGTACCTACTGCTTAGATGCGCACCGTGAGGCACCCAGGTACTTACTGATCTAAGGCCGGCTCAGCAGTCCCCACATTGGGTTTGATGACGTACCCAGTGGTACTGCCGGCCGGCAGGTTAACTATTTAACCGCTAGTTTGGCAGGGGGCCGCAACAACCTCTGTCCCCTGTTCCTCACGCACCTGTACCTCAGTCCCATGTACCTCAGTCCTATATACTTCAGTCCTCTGTACCTCAGTCCCTTGTACCTCAGTCCCCCGTAACTCAGTCCTCTGTACTTCAGTCCCTTGTACCTAAGTCCCTTGAGCCTCAGTCAACTGTAACTCAGTTCCCTGTACCTCAGTCCACTGTAATTCAGTCCATTGTAACTCAGTCCACTGTAACTCAGTACTCTGTACCTCACTCAAGTGTTCCTCAGTCCCCTGCACCTCTGTCCACTGCAATTCAGTCCCATGTACTTCAGTTCATTGTACCTCAGTCCCCTGTACCTAAGTCCTTTGTACTTCAGTCCCCTTTGCCTAAGTCGCCCGTATTTCAGTCCGCTGTACCTCAGTCTCCAGTACCTCAGTCCCCTGAACCTCAGTCCTCTGTACCTCAGTCCCCTGTTCCTCAGTCCCCTGTACCTCAGTCCCTTTTACCTCAGTCCTCTATACCTCAGTCCCCTGTTCCTTATTCTTCTGTACCTCAGTCCTCTGTATCTCATTCCCATGTACTTCAGTCCCCTGTACCTCAGTCCTCTCTAATTCATTCCCATGTACCTCAGTCCTCTGCACCTTAGTCCCCTGTGCCTCAGTACCCTGTACCTCAGTCCCATGTTCCTCAGTCCCCTGTAACTCAGTCCCTTGTACCTCAGCCCCTGTACTTCAGTCCTCTGTGCCTCAGTCCCCTGTACCTCGCGGCCCTGTACCTCGGTTCCCTGTACCTCAGTCGTCTGTACCTCAATCCTCTGTACCTCAGTCCTCTGTATTTCAGTCCCCTGTACTTGATTCCCCTGTACCTCAGTCTCCTGTACCTTAGTCCCCTGTACCTCAGTCCCGTGCTCCTCAGTCACCTGTATCTCAATTCCCTGTTCCTAAGTCCCCTGTACCTCAGCATCGTGTGTCTAAATCCTTTGTACCTCAGTCTCCTGTACCTATGTCCCCTGTACCTCAGTCCCTTGTACCTTAGTCCCCTGTAAATCAGTCCCCTGTACCTCACTTCTCTGTACAACAGTCCCCTGTACAAAAGTCTTATGTATCTCAGTTCCCTGTACCCCAGTCCTCTGTACCTCAATCCCCTGCACCTCACTCCCCTGTACCTCAGTCATCTGTATCTCAGTCCCCTGTTGCTCAGGCCCCTGTTTTTCAGTCCCCTATACCTTAGTCCCCTGTACCTCAGTCCCCTGCTCCTCAGTCACCTGTATCTCAATTCCCTGTACCTAAGTCCCCTGTACCTCAGCATCGTGTGTCTAAATCCTTTGTACCTCAGTCCCCTGTACCTAAGCCCCCTGTACCTCAGTCCCTTGTACCTTAGTCCCCTGTAAATCAGTCCCCTGTACCTCACTCCTCTCTACAACAGTTCCCTGTACAAAAATCTTATGTATCTCAGTTCCCTGTACCCCAGTCCTCTGTACCTTAATCCTCTGTACCTCAGTCCTCTGTACTTCAGTCCCGTGTACTTGATTCCCTTGTATCTCAGTCTCCTGTACCTCAGTCCTCTGTACCTCAGTCCTCTGTTGCTCAGACCCCTGTTTTTCAGTCCGCTATACCTTAGTCCCCTGTACCTCAGTCCCCTGCACCTAAGTCACCTGTATCTCAATTCCCTGTACCTAAATCCCCTGTACCTCAGCATCGTGTATCTAAATCCTTTGTACCTCAGTCACCTGTACCTAAGTCCCCTGTACCTCAGTTCCTTGTCCCTTAGTCCCCTGTAAATCAGTCCCCTGTACCTCACTCCTCTGTACAACAGTCCTCTGTACAAAAGTCTTATGTATCTCAGTTCCCTGTACCCCAGTCCTCTGTACCTCAATCCCCTGCACCTCAATCCTCTGTAACTCAGTCCTCTGTACCTCAGTGCCCGGTACCTCAGTCCCCCGTAACTCTGTCCTCTGTACCTCAGTCCCCTGTACCTAAGTCCCCTGTACCTAAGTCCCCTGAACCTCAATCCATTGTAACTCAGTCCCCTGTACCTCAGTCCTCTTTAATTCAGTCCCATGTAGCTCAGTCCACTGTGACTCAGTCCTCTGTACCTCACTCAAGTGTATCTCAGTCCCTTGTACCTCTGTCCACTGTAATTCAGTCCCCTGTACCTCAGTCCATTGTACCTCAGTCTCCTGTACCTAAGTCCCCTGTACTTCAGTCCCCTTTGCCTCAGTCGCCTGTATTTCAGTCCCCTGAGCCTAAGTCTCCAGTACATCAGTCCCCTGAACCTCAGTCCTCTGTATCTCAGTCCCCTGTTCCTCAGTCCCGTGTACCTCAGTCCCTTGTACCTCAGTCCCCTGTACCTAAGTCCCCTGTACTTCAGTCCCCTTTGCCTCAGTCGCCTGTATTTCAGTCCCCTGAACCTCAGTCTCCAGTACCTCAGTCCCCTGAACCTCAGTCTTCCGTATCTCAGTCCCCTGTTCCTCAGTCCCCTGTACATCAGTCCCTTGTATCTCAGGCCCCTGTACCTCAGTCCCCTGTTCCTAATTCCTCTGTACTTCAGTCCTCTGTACTTCAGTCCCCAGTACTTCAGTCCCCTGTACCTCAGCCCTCTCCAATTCATTCCCATGTACCTCAGTCCTCTGCACCTTAGTCCCCTGTGCCTCAGTACCATGTTCCTCAGTCTCCTGTTCCTCAGTCCCCTGTAACTCAGTCCCTTGTTCCTCAGTCCCCTGTACCTCAGTCCTCTGTTCCTCAATCCTCTGTACCTCAGTCCTCTGCACTTCAGTCCCCTGTAATTGATTCCCCTGTACCTTAGTCCCCTGTACCTCAGTCCTCTGTACCTCAGTCCCCTGTTCCTCAGGCCCCTGTATCTCAGTCCCCTGTATCTCAATTCCCTGTACCTAAGTCCCCTTTACCTCAGCATCGTGTGTCTCAAACCTTTGTACCTCAGTCCCCTGTACCTCAGTCCCCTTTACCTCAGTCCATTGTACCTCAGTCCCCTGTACCTAAGTCCCCTGTACTTCAGTCCCCTTTGCCTCAGTAGCCTGTATTTTAGTCCCCTGAACCTCATTCTCCAGTATCTCAGTCCCCTGAACCTCAGTCCTCTGTACCTCAGTCCCCTGTTCCACAGTCCTTTGTACCTCAGTCCCTTGTACCTCAGTCCCCTGTACCTCAGTCCCCTGTTCCTAATTCCTCTGTACTTCAGTCCTCGGTACCTCAGTCCCCTGTACTTCAGTCCCCTGTACCTCAGTCCCCTCTAATTCATTCCCATGTACCTCAGTCTTCTGCACCTTGGTCCCCTTTGCCTCAGTACCTTGTACCTCAGTCTCCTGTTCCTAAGTCCCCTGAAACTCAGTCCATTGTACCTCAGTCCCCTGTACCTCACTACTCTGTACCTCAATCCTCTGTACCTCAGTCCCCTGTACCTCAGTTCTCTGTACCTCAGTTCCCTGTTGCTAAGGCCCCTGTATCTCAGTCCCCTGTACCTTAGTCTCCTGTACCTCAGTCCCCTGCACCTCAGTCCCCTGTATCTCAATTCCCTGTACCAAAGTCCCCTGTACCTCAGCATTGTGTGTCTCAGTCCCCTGTACCTCAGTCCCCTGAACCTCAGTCCCTTGTACCTTAGTCCCTTGTACCTCAGTCCCCTGTACCTCACTCCCCTGTACAACAATCCCCAGTACAAAAGACTTATGTATCTCAGTCCCCTGTACCCCAGTCCTCTGTACCTCAATCCCATGCACCTCAATCCCCTGTACCTCAGTCCTTTGTACCTCAATCTTCTGTTCCTGAGTCCCTTGTTCCTAAGTAATCTGTTCCTCAGCCCCTGTACGTCAGTCCCCTGTATCTCAGTCCTCTGTACCTCAGTCCTCCGTACGTCAGTCCTCTGTGCCTCAGTCCTTTGTATCTCAGTCCCATGTGCCTCTGTCCCCTGTACCTCAGTCCCCTGTACCTCAATCCCCTGTACCTCAGTCCTCTGTCACTCAGTCCTCTGTACCTCAGTCCCCTGTACCTCAGTTCTCTCTACCTCAGTACTCATTAATATCCGTCCCCTGTACCTCAGTCCTCTGTAGCACAGTCCTCTGCACTTCAGTTCTCTGTACCTCAGGCCTATGTACCTCAATCCTCTGTACCTCATTCCCCTGAACCTCAGTTCTCTGTACCTTATTACTTTTTACCTCAGTCCTGAGTTCCTCAGTCCTGTGTACGTCAGTCCTGTGTACCTCAGTCCCCAGTCCCCTCATTCTTCTGTACCCCAGTCCAGTGTAACTCGGTCCCCTCTTCTTCAGTCCACTGTAAGTCGGTTCCCTGTACCTCAGTCCCCTGTACCTCATTCCACTGTAACTCAGTCCCCTTTACCTCAGTCCACTTTAACTCAGTCCCCTTTTCCTCAGTCCACTGTAAGTCAGTCCCTTGTACCTCAGTCCACTGTACTTCAGTCTACTGTAACTCAGTTCCATGTTCCTCAGACCCCTATACCTCAGTCCCCTGTTCCTCATTCCTCTGTACCTCGGTCCCATGTACCTCAGTCCCCTGTACGTCAGTCCTCTGCACCTCAGTGCTCCGTACCTAAGTCCCCTGTTCCTCAATCCCCTGTACCTCAGTTCTCTGTTCCTCATTCTTCTGTTCAGGAGTCCCCTGTACGTAAGTACTCTGTACCTAAGTCCCCTGTACTTCAGTCCCCTTTGCCTCAGTCGCCTGTATTTCAGTCCCCTGAACCTCAGTCTCCAGTACCTCAGTCCCCTGAACCTCAGTCTTCCGTATCTCAGTCCCCTGTTCCTCAGTCCCCTGTACATCAGTCCCTTGTATCTCAGGCCCCTGTACCTCAGTCCCCTGTTCCTAATTCCTCTGTACTTCAGTCCTCTGTACTTCAGTCCCCAGTACTTCAGTCCCCTGTACCTCAGCCCTCTCCAATTCATTCCCATGTACCTCAGTCCTCTGCACCTTAGTCCCCTGTGCCTCAGTACCATGTTCCTCAGTCTCCTGTTCCTCAGTCCCCTGTAACTCAGTCCCTTGTTCCTCAGTCCCCTGTACCTCAGTCCTCTGTTCCTCAATCCTCTGTACCTCAGTCCTCTGCACTTCAGTCCCCTGTAATTGATTCCCCTGTACCTTAGTCCCCTGTACCTCAGTCCTCTGTACCTCAGTCCCCTGTTCCTCAGGCCCCCGTATCTCAGTCCCCTGTATCTCAATTCCCTGTACCTAAGTCCCCTTTACCTCAGCATCGTGTGTCTCAAACCTTTGTACCTCAGTCCCCTGTACCTCAGTCCCCTTTACCTCAGTCCATTGTACCTCAGTCCCCTGTACCTAAGTCCCCTGTACTTCAGTCCCCTTTGCCTCAGTAGCCTGTATTTTAGTCCCCTGAACCTCATTCTCCAGTATCTCAGTCCCCTGAACCTCAGTCCACTGTAAGTCAGTCCCTTGTACCTCAGTCCACTGTACTTCAGTCTACTGTAACTCAGTTCCATGTTCCTCAGACCCCTATACCTCAGTCCCCTGTTCCTCATTCCTCTGTACCTCGGTCCCATGTACCTCAGTCCCCTGTACGTCAGTCCTCTGCACCTCAGTGCTCCGTACCTAAGTCCCCTGTTCCTCAATCCCCTGTACCTCAGTTCTCTGTTCCTCATTCTTCTGTTCTGGAGTCCCCTGTACGTAAGTACTCTGTACCTAAGTTCCCTGTACCTCAGTCATCTGTACCTCAGTCCTCTGTACGTCAGTCCCTTGTTCCCCAGTCTTCTTCATCTCAGTCCCCTGTACCTCTGTCCACTGTTCCTCACGCACCTGTACCTCAGTCCCCTGTACCTTAGTCCTTTGTAACTCAGTCCTCTGTACGTCAGTCCCCTGTACCTAAGTCCCCTGAACCTCAATCCACTGTAACTCAGTCCCCTGTACCTCAGTCCACTGTAATTCAGTCCACTGTAATTCAGTCCACTGTAACTCAGTCCTCTGTACCTCACTCAAGTGTACATACCTCCCCTGTACCTCTGTCCACTGTAATTCAGTCCACTGTACCTTAGTCCATTGTACATCAGTCCCCTGAACCTAAGTCCTCTGTACTTCAGTTCCCTTTGCCTCAGTCGCCTGTATTTCAGTCCCCTGTATCTCAGTTTCCAGTACCTCAGTCCCCTGAACCTCAGTCCTGTGTATCTCAGTTCCCTGTTCCTCAGTCCCCTGTACCTCAGTCCCTTGTACCTCAGTCCCCTGTACCTCAGTCCCCTGTTCCTAATTCCCCTGTACTTCAGTCCTCTGTACCTCAGTCCCCTGTACTTCAGTCCCCTGTACCTCAGTCCCCTCTAATTCATTCCCATGTTCCTCAGTCTTCTGTACCTCAGTTCCCTGTACCTCATTCCTCTGTACCTCAGTCTCCTGTTGCTCAGGACATTGTATCTCAGTCCCCTGTACCTTAGCCCTCTGTACCTCAGTCCCATGCACCTCAGTCCCCTGTATCTCAATTCCCTGTACCTAAGTCCCATGTACCTCAGCATCGTGTGTCTCAATCCTTTGTACCTCAGTTCCCTGTACCTCAGTCCCCTTTACGTCAGTCCATTGTACCTCAGTCCCCTGTACCTAAGTCCCATGTACTTCAGTCCCCTTTGCCTAAGTCGCCTGTATTTCAGTCCCCTGAACCTCAGTCTCCAGTACCTCAGTCCCCTGAACCTCAGTCCTCTGTACCTCAGTCAACTGTTCCTCAGTCCCCTGTACCTCAGTCCGTTGTACCTCAGTTCCCTGTACCTCAGTCCTCTGTTCCTAATTCCACTGTACTTCAGTCCTCTGTACCTCAGTCCCCTGTACTTCAGTCCCCTGTACCTCAGTCCCCTCTAATTCATTCCCATGTACCTCAGTCCTCTGCACCTTAGTCCCCTGTGCCTCAGTACCCTGTACCTCAGTGTCCTGTTCCTCAGTCCCCTGTAACTCAGTCCCTTGTACCTCAGTCCCCTGTTCCTCAGTCCTCTGTACCTCAATCCTCTGTACCTCAGTCCTCTGTACTTCAGTCCCCTCTACTTGATTCCCCTGTACCTCAGTCCCCTGTACCTCAGTCCTCTGTACCTCAGTCCACTGTTGCTCAGGCCCCTGTGTCTCAGTCCCCTGTACCTTAGTCCCCTATACCTCAGTCCCCTGCACCTCAGTCCCCTGTATCTCAATTCCCTGTACCTTAGTCCCCTGTACCTCAGTCCCATGTACCTCAGTCCCCTGTACAACAGTTCCTTAAACAAAAGTCTTATGTATCTCAGTCCCCTGTACCCCAGTATTCTGCACCTCAATCCCCTGCACCTCAATCCCCTGCACCTCAATCCCCTGTACCTCAGTCCTCTGTATCTCAGTCCCCTGTACCTCTGTCCCCTGTACCTCAGTCACCTGTACCTCAATCCCCTGTACCTCAGTCCTCTGTCACCTAGTACTCTGTACCTCAGTCCCCTGTACCTCAGTCCTCTCTACCTCAGTACTCATTGTCATCAGTCCCCTGTACCTCAGTCCTCTGTAGCTCAGTCCTCTGCACCTCAATCCTCTGTACCTCATTCCCCTGTATCTCACTCTTCTGTACCTCAGTTCTCTGAACCTTTTTACTTTTTACCTCAGTCCTGAGTACCTCAGTCCTGTGTACCTCAGTCCTGTGTTCCTCAGTCCTGTGTACCTCAGTCCCCTGTATCTCAGTCCTCTGTACCTCATTCTTCTGTAACTCATTATTCTGTACCTCAGTTCTCTGTACCTCAGTCGAGTGTAACTCAGTCCCCTCTTCTTCAGTCCACTGTAAGTCAGTTCCCTGTAACTCAGTCACCTGTACCTCATTCCACTGTAACTCAATCCCCTTTACCTCAGTCCACTGTAACTCAGTCTCCTGTACCTCAGTCCTCTGTACCTCAGTCTACTGTAACTCAGTTCCCTGTTCCTCAGGCCGTTATACCTCAGTCCCCTGTTCCTCATTATTCTGTACCTCTGTCCCCTGTACCTCAGTCCCCTGTACGTCAGTCCTCTGTACCTCAGTCCTCTGTAATTCATTCCCCTGTAACTCATTCTTCTTTATCTCAGTCCCCTGTACCTAAGTACCATGTACCTCAGTCCCCTGTTCCTCAGTCCCCTGTACCTCAGTCCCTTGTACCTCAGTCCCCTCTACCTCGGTCCTCTGTACCTCAGTCCCTTGTTCCTCACGGCTCTGTACCTTATTGCCCTGTACCTCAGTCCTCTGTACCTCAGTCCCCTGTACCTCAGCCCTCTGTACCTCAGTCCTCTGTACCTCAGTCCCCTGTACCTCAGTCCTCTGTACCTCAATCCTCTGTACCTCAGTCCTCTGTACCTCAGTCCTCTCTACCTCAGTCTCCTGTATCTCAGTCTTATGTACCTCAGTCTTCTGTACCTCAGTCTTCTGTACCTCAGTCCAGTGTAATTCAGTCCCCTGTACTTCATTCCACTGTAACTCAGTCCCCTTTTGCTCAGTCCACTGTAACTCAGTCCCCTATTCCTCAGTCCACTGTAAGTCAGTCCTCTCTACCTCAATCCACTTTATCTCAGTCCTTTGTAAATCAGTCCACTGTTCCTCAGTCCACTGTAACTCAGTCCCCTATACCTCAGTCCACTTTAAATAAGTCCCTTGTTCCTCATTCCACTGTATCTCAGTTCCCTGTACCTCAGTTCCCTGTTCTTCCGTCCGCTGAACCTCAGTACACTGTAATTCAGTCCCCTGTACCTCAGTCCACTGTAACTCAGTCCCCTGTAACTCTGTCCGCTGTAACTCAGCCCCCTGTACCTCAGTCCACTGTGCCTCAGTCCCCTGTAACTCAGTCCACTGTAACTTAGACCTCTGTACCTCAGTCGCCTGTACCTCAGTTCTCTGTACCTCAGTCCCTTGAATCTCAGTCCACTGTACCTTAGTCCCCTGTACCTCAGTCCACTGTAACTTAGACCTCTGTACCTCAGTCGCCTGCACTTTTGTCCACTGTAACTCAGTCCCCTGTACCTCAGTCTACTGTAACTCAGTCCCCTGTAACTCAGTCCACTGTAGCTCAGTCCTCTGTACCTCAGTCAAGTGTACCTCAGTGCCCTGTACCTCTGTCCCCTCTGCCACAGTTCCTTGTACCTTAGTCCCCTATACCTCAGTCCCCTATACCTCAGTCCTTTGACCCTCAGTCCACTGAACATCAGTCCCCTGTACCTCAATCCACTGTTCCTCAGTAACTTGTACCTCAGTTCACTTTTCCTCAGTACCCTGTTCCTCATTCCCATGAACCTCACTCCCCTGTACCTAAATCCACTGTGCTTCAGTAACTTTTACCTCAGTTCACTGTACCTCAGTACTCTCTACCTCAGTCCACTGTACCTCAGTCCCCTGTACCTCAGTCCACTGTTCCTAGGCCCACTGTTCCACAATCCACTGTACCTAAATTCACTGTACCTCAGTCCACTGTTCCTCAGTCACCTGTACCTCAGTCCACTGTTCGTCAGTCCCCTGTGCCTCAGTCCTCTGTACCTCAGTCCTCTGTACCTCAGTCCTCTGTACCTCATTCTCCTGTATCTCACACTTCTGTACCTCAGTCCCCTGTACCTCAGTCCTCTGTACCTCAGTCCTCTGTACCTCAGTCCTCTGTACCTCAGTCCTCTGTACCTCAGTCCTCTGTACCTCATTCTCCTGTATCTCACACGTCTGTACCTCAGTCCCCTGCCTCAGTTCTCTGTACCTCAGTCCTCTGTACCTCAGTCCTCTGTACCTCATTCCCCTGTATCTCACACTTAGTACCTCAGTTCTCTGTACCTCAGTCCTGTGTACCTCAGTCCTGTGTGCCTCAATCCCCTGTATCTCAGTACTCTGTACCTCAGTCTTCTGTACCTCAGACCAGAGTAACTCAGTCCCGTGTTCCTCATTCCACTGTAACTCAGTTCCCTTTTCCTCAGTCCACTGTAACTCAGTCCCTTCTTCTTCAGTCCACTTTAAGTCAGTTCTCTGTACCTCAGTCCACTTTACCTCAGTCCCCTGTTCCTCGGTTCACTGTAACTCAGTCCTCTGTACCTCAGTCAACTGTACTTCAGTCCCCTGTACCACTGTCCACTGTATCTCACTCCCATGTACCTCAGTCCACTGTACCTCAGTCCCCTGTACCTCAGTCCACTGTAACTTAGACCTCTGTACCTCAGTCGCCTGTTCCTCAGTCCCCTGAATCTCTGTCCACTGTAACTCAGTCCCCTGTACCTCAGTCCACTGTAACTCAGTCCCCTGTAACTCAGTCGCCTGTACCTCAGTCCCCTGAACCTCTGTCCACTGTAACTCAGTCCCCTGTACCTCAGTCCACTGTTCCTCAGTTCCTTGTACCTCATTCCATTGTTCCTGAGTCCCCTGTACCACAGTCCCCTGTACCTCGGTCCCCTGTTCCAAAGTCCACTGTTCCTCAGTCCACTGTACCTCAGTCCACTTTTCCACATTCCACTGTATCCCAGTACATTGTTATTCAGTCCCCTGTACCTCACTGCACTGTTCCTGAGTCCCCTGTACCACAGTGCAATGTACATCATTCCACTGTTCTTCAGTCCTATGTACCTCAGTCCCCTGTACCTCAGTCCCCTGTACCTCAGTCCCCTGTACCTCAGTCCTCTGTTCGTCAGTCCACTGTTCCTCTGTCGTCTGTACCTCAGTCCACTGTACCTCAGTTCCCTGTTGCTCTGTCCACTGTTCCTCAGTCCACTGTTCCTCAGTCCACTGTACCTCAGTCCACTGTTCCTCAGTCCTCTGTACCTCTGTCCACTGTTCCTCAGTTCTCTGTACCTCAGTCCCCTGTACCTCAATCCCCTGTACCTCAGTCCACTGCTCCTCAGTCCCCTGTACCTCAGTCCACTGTTCCTCAGTCCACTGTACCTCAGTCCACTGTACCTCAGTCCACTGTACATCAGTCCCCTGTACCTCAGTCCACTGTACCTTAGTCCACTGTACCCAAGTCCACTGTACCTCAGTCCTTTGTACCTCAGTCCATTGTACCTATGTCCTCTATACCTCAGTCCATTGTTCCCTAGTCCTCTGTACCTCAGTCCTCTGTACCTCAGTCTACTGTACCTCAGTCCTCTGTACATCAGTCCACTGTTCCTTAGTCTACTGTACGTCAGTCAACTGTACCTCAGTCCACTGTACCTCAGTTCACTGTTCCTCAGTCCCGTATACCATAGTCCCTGTACCTCCTCTCCTGTACCTCAGTCCACTTTACCTCAGGAATCTGTACCACAGTTTTCTGTACCTCAGTCCCTTGTACCTCAGTCACCTGTACCTCAGTCCCCTGTATCTGGGTCCTTTGTGCCTCTGTGCCCTGTGTCTCAGTCTCCTGTACCTCAGTCCCCTTTACCTCGTTCCTCTGTACCTCAGTCTTCTGTACCCCAGTCCTCTGTACCTCATTCCTTTCTACCTCTGTCCACTGTACCTCAGTCAACTGTACCTCAGTCCTCTGTACCTCAGTTCCCTTAACCTCCGTTCCCTGTACCTCAGTCCCCTATACCACAGTCCCCTGTACCTAACTGCATTGTATCCCAGTCGTCTGTACCTCAGTTCCCTTAACCTCCGTCCCCTGTACCTCAGTCCCCTATACCTCAGTCCCCTGTAGCTAACTCCACTGTAGCTCAGTCCTCTGTACCACAGTCCTCTATACCTCCGTCCCTTGTACCTCAGTCTCCTGTACCTCTAAACCTTCGTCCCTTGTACCTCAGTCTCCTGTACCTCACTCCTCTGTACCTTGGTCCTCTGTACCTCAGTCCACTGTACCTCAGTCCACTGTAACTCAGTCACTGTACGTCAGTCCCCTGTACCTCAGTCCACTGTACCTTAGTCCACTGTACCCCAGTCCACTGTACCTCTGTCCTCTGTACCTCAGTCCATTGTACCTCTGTCCTCTATACCTCAGTCCACTGTTCCCTAGTCCTCTGTACCTCAGTCCACTGTACCTCAGTCCACTGTACCTCAGTCCACTGTACCTCAGTCCCCTGTACCTCAGTCCATTGTTCCTCAGTATTCTGTACGTCAGTCCACTGTACCTCAGTTCACTGTACCTCAGTCCACTGTACCTCAGTCCACTGTACCTCAGTCCATTGTTCCTCAGTATTCTGTACGTCAGTCCACTGTACCTCAGTTCACTGTTCCTCATTCCCGTATACCATAGTCCCTGTACCTCCATCTCCTGTACCTCAGTCACCTGTACCTCAGTCACCTGTACCTCAGTCACCTGTATCTGGGTCTTTTGTGCCTCTGTGCCTCTGTGCCCTGTCTCAGTCTCCTGTACCTCAGTCCCCTCTACCTCGTTCCTCTGTACCTCAGTCTTCTGTACCCCAGTCCTCTGTACCTCATTCCTCTCTACGTCTGTCCACTGTACCTCAGTCAACTGTACCTCAGTCCTCTGTACCTCAGTTCCCTTAACCTCCGTCCCCTGTACCTCAGTTCCCTATACCACAGTCCCCTGTACCTAACTCCACTGTAGCTCAGTCCTCTGTACCACAGTCCTCTATACCTCCGTCCCTTGTACCTTAGTCTCCTGTACCTCACTCCTCTGTACCTCGGTCCTCTGTACCTCAGTCATCTGTACGCCAGTTCACTGTACCTCACTCCACTGTACCTCAGTGTAGCTCAGTCTCATGTACCTCAGCCCACTGTAGTTCAGTCCTCTGTACCTCAGTCCCCTGTGCCTCAGTCCCCTATTCCACAGTCCCCAGTACCTCAATCTCCTATACCTCAGTGACCACTACCTTATTGACCACTACCTCAGTGACAACTACCTCAGTGACAACTACCTCAGTGACAACTACCTCAGTCAGCAATACCTCTGTGGTCGCGACTAGAACAATGCGCAGTGAGGTATAAGTTTGTAATGTAGTTACATATCAGCCCAGAGGTCTCCATCTGTGGGTCATCATGTGACTGAGACCAGCGTCAGGAAATACTTGCTCTGTTTCCTGACAGAAGTTACCTAACCTAACCTAACCTAACCTAACCTAACCTAACCTAACCTAACCTAACCTAACCTATGTACTTAATCAGATGTGTCATTGTCTAGTTATTACCTGGGAAACAATGAATTTTATAAATAAGAGCCTAAGTACATAAGAATGGAGGAACACTGCAGAAGGCCTACTGGCCAATACACGGCAGGTCTTTATCAAAACGACCTCTACTCAAAGCTACGCAAGAATTAACTCTCGTACCCAATGACACCAATCAAACCCAGCCTCTCGCACTCATGTATTTATTTAATCTCTCCTTAAAGCTACCCAAGGTCCTAGCCTCTATCACCCAACTGGGAAGATTGTTCCACCCATCCACAACTCTGTCAGAAGACCAGTACTTACCTATGTCCTTTTTAAATCTAAATTTATTCAATTTAAATCCATTATTTCTGGTTCTTACCTGGTTCGACACACTCAATACCTTATTAATATCTCCTTTGTTTATGCCCGTCATCCACTTATACACCTCAATGATATCTCCTCTCATTCTACGTCTCTCCAGAGAGTGAAGATTTAAGGCTTTAAGTCTATCTTCACACGGGAGATTCCTTACACAGTAAATCATTTTAGTCATTCTTGTCTGTATGTTCTCTAATGAGTCTATGTCCATCCTGTAGCAAGGAGACCAAAACTGAGCAGCATAATCTAAATGAGGCCTCACTAGTGATGTATAGAGCTGTAAAATAACTTTTGGACTTCTGTTACTTATACTTCTTGAGATAAATCCAAGTAATCTGTTGGCCTTGTTGCGCACACTAAGGCACTGCTGTCTTGGCTTTATATTTCTGCTTACCATGACTCCCAAGTCTTTCACATTCTGTATGATCAAGCTCTACTTCACCTAGTTTATAGCTTCGAGGGTTATTTTCATTACCAAGGACTAGTACCTTACACTTATCCACATTGAACTTCATCTGTTATTTTTCAGACCAAGACATTAATTTGTCCAAATCCTCCTGGAGTTCATTGATATCCTCCTCAGAATGAATCATATGGCCTATCTTTGTATCATCAGCAAATTTGCTCATGTCACTCGTAATCCCTTCATCAAGGTCATTAATGTCAATTATGAACAATAGAGGGCCTGAAACTGGTCCTTGTGGAATGCCACTAGTGATTAATCTCCATTCAGATTTGACCCCATTAATCGAAACTCTCTGCTTTCTATTGGTAAGCCATGCCTCTATCCATGCTAGAACTTTACCTCCTATACCATGAGCTGCCACTTTTCTTAAGAGTCTCTTGTGAGGTACTCTATCGAAGGCTTTACTAAAATCCAAATAAACAATATCATATTCTATATCACTGTCAACTGCCTCAAATGTTCTATTGAAGAACGTCAGTAAGTTTGTCAGGCAGGAACGACCTCTCGTGAATCCATGCTGAGATTCATTTATCAAGTTATGCTCTTCAAGGTGACTTCTAATAATGTCAGCTATAATTGATTCTAATAACTTGCCCACTACAGATGTCAGGCTTATTGGACGGTAATTTGAAGGCGTGGACTTATCCCCTGATTTGAATATAGGAACCACATTAGCCATCTTCCACAACTCTGGCACAACACCGACAAGGATGGAAAACAACTCATCGGGTCCCGGGGACTTGTTTTGCTTCAGTTTGTCTATCTGTTTGATAACCATGTTCCTCGTGACAGTAATATTAGTTAATTTGAATTCGTCAGGAACTGAATAATTGTTAATTTTTGGAATCTTATTTATGTCTTCCTGTGTAAAACCTAACAAAAATAGTCATTAAATATGGAACACATTTCTAGTTCATTATCCGTCAGCTGTCCATTCCCAACTGTATAATGAAATTTACACAGTTCAAAGTGAACGCCATGCTCTCATGAAGGTTTGAACTCGATCTGAAAAGGGATTCACCACTGATCTAATTCCAACGAATACAACTTTTCTTTCAGAAATTTGAGTAAAATTTTAAATTTGCACGATCTTAGACAAAATTTAGCACATAATATTTTATAATTAACCAACTTCATTATTTTGAAGTGGACCAGATGGATGACTCTTCACTTAATAAATAATAATATTACCAGTTTTTTCAAGAAAATTGTCAAAATTGGGAGCGATTTTGTCCAATAATATCACGAACTTTGCTCAGTTATGTCAGATACCAACGAATCAAAGTTTTATTGATTATTTTGCAACATCAGCTAATTGCAGGCATAGAAAAGTTAAATTGCAGTGATATCTTGGCGCTAAGATGTTGCAGGAGATGGCAACTGAATGTTTGAAATGATTTAACATTAACAAATACACCATTTTGTACTGACATCAGGTATGTGTCCAGCTCCAAGAGGGAGCTGGACACATACCTAATGTCAGTACCCAGTCAGTTGGACTACGTGAATCCAGTAGTAACAGCCTGGTTGATCAGGCCCTGATCCACCGAGAGTAATGGTCAAGGAATTGGCCGCGAGGGCGTTGACCCCCGGAACACCCTCCAGGTAGACTCCAGGTAGACTCCAGGTAGACTCCAGGTAGACTCCAGGTAGACTCCAGGTAGACTCCAGGTAGGCTCCAGGTAGACTCCAGGCAGGCTCCAGGTAGACTCCAGGTAGACTCCAGGTAGACTCCAGGTAGGCTCCAGGTAGACTCCAGGTAGACTCCAGGTAGACTCCAGGTAGACTCCAGGTAGGCTCCAGGTAGGCTCCAGGTAGGCTCCAGGTAGACTCCAGGTAGGCTCCAGGTAGACTCCAGGCAGGCTCCAGGTAGACTCCAGGTAGGCTCCAGGTAGACTCCAGGTAGACTCCAGGTAGACTCCAGGTAGACTCCAGGTAGGCTCCAGGTAGACTCCAGGTAGACTCCAGGCAGGCTCCAGGTAGACTCAAGGTAGACTCCAGGTAAACTCCAGGTAGACTCCAGGTAGGCTCCAGGTAGACTCCAGGTAGGCTCCAGGTAGGCTCCAGGTAGACTCCAGACAGACTCCAGGTAGGCTCCAGGTAGACTCCAGGTAGACTCCAGATAGGCTCCAGGTAGACTACAGGTAGACTCCAGATAGACTCCAGGTAGGCTCCAGATAGACTCCAGGTAGGCTCCAGGTAGGCTCCAGGTAGACTCCAGGTAGACTCCAGGTAGACTCCAGATAGGCTCCAGGTAGACTCCAGGTAGGCTCCAGGTAGGCTCCAGGTAGACTTCAGATAGACTCCAGGTAGACTCCAGATAGACTCCAGGTAGGCTCCAGGTAAGCTCCAGGTAGACTCCAGGACGCTGGTGATGGTTATGTATGGTCACTGGACACAAGCTCGTGGTTCCCGTCGCCGTACACAAGTTGAAGATTTTTGGCTTCAGAGTTATCGAAGGTTTGTTCCTTAATACCAGTAGAAGATAACTTATAAAATATCTACGTTTATCTTCCTGGTATAAATGATTCTTTATGGTAAATATGAACGTAAATGTTCTTAAATTTGATGTATTAACTGGTAAAACAATGTCATACACACACACTAACATACACACACACTAACATACACACACACTAACATACACACAAACACTAACATACACACACACTAACATACACACAAACACTAACATACACACACACTAACATACACACAAACACTAACATACACACACACTAACATACACACAAACACTAACATACACACACACTAACATACACACACACTAACATACACACACACTAACGTACACACACACTAACACACACACACACTAACATACACACACACTAACGTACACACACACTAACGTACACACACACTAACATACACACACACTAACGTACACACACACTAACATACACACAAACACTAACATACACACACACTAACATACACACAAACACTAACATACACACACACTAACATACACACAAACACTAACATACACACACACTAACATACACACACACTAACATACACACACACTAACGTACACACACACTAACATACACACACACTAACATACACACACACTAACATACACACACACTAACGTACACACACACTAACATACACACACACTAACATACACACACACTAACATACACACACACTAACATACACACACACTAACGTACACACACACTAACATACACACACACTAACGTACACACACACTAACATACACACACACTAACGTACACACACACTAACATACACACACACTAACATACACACACACTAACATACACACACACTAACATACACACACACTAACATACACACACACTAACATACACACACACTAACATACACACACACTAACATACACACACACTAACATACACACACACTAACATACACACACACACTAACATACACACACACTAACATACACACACACTAACATACACACACACTAACATACACACACACTAACATACACACACACTAACATACACACACGCTAACATACACACACACTAACATACACACACACTAACATACACACACACTAACATACACACACACTAACATACACACACACTAACGTACACACACACTAACATACACACACACTAACGTACACACACACTAACATACACACACACTAACATACACGCACACTAACGTACACACACACTAACATACACACACACTAACGTACACACACACTAACATACACACACACTAACGTACACACACACTAACATACACACACCAGTGCTGTTTCTGGTATTTGTGAACGACATGACGGAAGGAATAGACTCTGAGGTGTCCCTGTTTGCAGATGACGTGAAGTTGATGAGAAGAATACACTCGATCGAAGACCAGGCAGAACTACAAAGGGATCTGGACAGGCTGCAGAACTGGTCCAGCAATTGGCTCCTGGAGTTCAATCCCACCAAGTGCAAAGTCATGAAGATTGGGGAAGTGCAAAGAAGGCCGCAGACGGAGTACAGTCTAGGGGGTCAGAGACTACAAACCTCACTCAAGGAAAAAGATCTTGGGGTGAGTATAACACCAGGCACATCTCCTGAAGCGCACATCAACCAAATAACTGCTGCAGCATATGGGCGCCTAGCAAACCTCAGAACAGCATTCCGACATCTTAATAAGGAATCGTTCAGGACCCTGTACACCGTATACGTTAGGCCCATATTGGAGTATGCGGCACCAGTTTGGAACCCACACCTAGCCAAGCACGTAAAGAAACTAGAGAAAGTGCAAAGGTTTGCAACAAGACTAGTCCCAGAGCTAAGAGGTATGTCCTACGAGGAGAGGTTAAGGGAAATCAACCTGACGACACTGGAGGACAGGAGAGATAGGGGGGACATGATAACAACATACAAAATACTGAGAGGAATTGACAAGGTGGACAAAGACAGGATGTTCCAGAGATTGGACACAGTAACAAGGGGACACAGTTGGAAGCTAAAGACACAGATGAATCACAGGGATGTTAGGAAGTATTTCTTCAGCCACAGAGTAGTCAGTAAGTGGAATAGTTTGGGAAGCGATGTAGTGGAGGCAGGATCCATACATAGCTTTAAGCAGAGGTATGATAAAGCTCACGGCTCAGGGAGAGTGACCTAGTAGCGATCAGTGAAGAGGCGGGGCCAGGAGCTCGGACTCGACCCCCGCAACCTCAACTAGGTGAGTACAACTAGGTGAGTACACACTAACATACACACACACTAACATACACACACACTAACATACACACAAACTAACATACACACACACTAACATACACACAGACAGGGAGCACACTAGGACAGAATGAGAGGTTGGAAGACATCGAAGGAACTAGGACATGTGCAAGGACCTTACCAGATACCTGTGTGGGCCAGGAGCAGGTGAGCAGGAAGGATAAACCAAGAAGCATAGGGGCCATAACGAGGGAAGGGACTGAAGGAAGGAACACTCCACGGGAAGGAACTAAAACACATCAGAGGATGCAATGGGAGTCACAGTGGGAGGTGGAAAGGGAGAGATCCGTGTTTGTCTATGGGCTAGACGAAGCTAAAGGGGAAACTTATGATGAAAGAAAGCAGGAGGAGAAAAAAGCGATTGAAGACATCATGAAGGTGATAGGCGAGGGGGACATGACCCAGGTGGCAAATTTTCGGAGAATTGGGTGGTTCACAAAGAAAAGGAATCGGCCTCTCAAAGTAATTTTCAAGGCAGAATCAACCCGAACCATGATCCTGCAGGAGAAAGCACGGCTGAGAGGCAAGCAGGAGTTCCGGAGTGTGTACCTCGACCGAGACAGAACACAGGATGAAAGAGAGAGTTCAAAAACGAAAGGAGAAATGGGAGGAAATGAAAAAGGAGAGCAGAATGACCCAGGATCAAATGGAAGGACAAGCGCACCCCCCAGAAACACCTGCAGAAGGACTCCAGCCACGACACCCCCAAGGCAACTGAACAATCCAAACCAACCATCACACACCGATTCCTCTGTTTCCACCCCCCGCACCACAGTTACAGTATTAGAACAGAAGTTGAAGATTTGGTACACAAATGCAGATGGATTAACGAATAAACATGAGGAATGGCAAGAAAGAATCAATGAGAAGTCCCCAGACATCATAGCAGTTACAGAAACAAAACTCATGGAGACAATAACAGATGCAATCTTCCCACCAGGATACCAGATCATGAGGAAAGATAGAAGGGGCAGGGGGGGAGGTGGGGTTGCTCTGCTCGTAAAAAACAGATGGAAATTCGAGAAAATGGAAGGAATAGATGAGACGGGAGAAAGAGACTACATAGCAGGTACACTTCAGTCTGGGGAACATAAAGTGGTCATTGCAGTGATGTATAATCCACCACAGAACTGCAGGAGGCCAAGAGAGGAATATGAAGAGAGCAACAGAGCAATGGTGGACACACTTGCTGAGGTGGCAAGAAGAGCTCACTCCAGCAGAGCAAAGTTGCTGGTTATGGGGGATTTCAACCACAGGGAGATTGACTGGGAAAACCTGGAGCCACATGGGGGTCCCGAAACATGGAGAGCCAGGATGTTGGACGTGGTGCTGGAAAACCTCATGCACCAACATGTTAAGGACACTACCAGAGTGAGAGGGGAGGATGAACCAGCAAGATTGGACCTTGTGTTCACCCTGGGCAGCTCAGACATTGAGGACATCAAGTATGAGAGTCCCCTAGGAGCTAGCGACCACGTGGTTCTGTGCTTTGAATACATAGTAGAGCTGCAAGTGGAGAGAATAACAGGAGTAGAATGGGAAAAGCCTGACTATAAAAGAGGGGACTACATAGGGTTGAAGAACTTCCTGCGGGAGGTCCAGTGGGACAGAGAACTGGCAGGAAAGCCAGTAAATGAAATGATGGAATATGTAGCAACAAAATGCAAGGAGGCAGTGGAAAGGTTCATTCCCAATGGCAACAGTAACAACGGGAAGACCAGAACAAGCCCCTGGTTCACCCGACGGTGTAAGGAGGCAAAAACAAAGTGCAATAGAGAATGGAAAAAGTACAGAAGGCAGAGAACACACGAAAATAGGGAGATCAGTCGCAGAGCCAGGAATGAGTACGCACAGGTAAGGAGGGAGGCCCAGCGACAGTATGAAAATGACATAGCATCGAGAATCAAGACAGACCCGAAACTGTTGTATAGCCACATCAGGAGGAAGACAACAGTCAAAGACCAGGTGATCAGATTAAGGACAGAAGGTGGAGAACTCACAAGAAATGATCAGGAGGTATGTGAGGAGCTGAACAGGAGATTTAAGGAAGTTTTTACAGTAGAGACAGGAAGGGCTGTGGGAAGACAGAACAGAAGGGAACATCAAGAGGGAATATACCAACAAGTGTTGGATGACATACGAACAACTGAGGAGGAGGTGAAGAAGCTATTAAGTTACCTTGACACCTCAAAGGCGATGGGACCGGACAACATCTCCCCATGGGTCCTTAGAGAAGGAGCAGAGATGCTGTGTGTGCCTCTAACCACAATCTTCAACACATCCCTTGAAACTGGGCAACTACCTGAGAAATGGAAGACAGCTAATGTAGTCCCCATATTTAAGAAAGGAAACAGAAACGAGGCACTAAACTACAGACCTGTGTCTCTGACATGTATTGTGTGCAAAGTCATGGAGATGATTATCAGGAGGAGAGTGGTCGAACACCTGGAAAGGAACAAGATTATAAATGAAAACCAGCATGGGTTCATGGAAGGCAAATCTTGCATCACAAACCTCCTGGAGTTTTATGACAAGGTAACAGAAGTAAGACACGAGAGAGAGGGTTGGGTAGATTGCGTTTTCCTAGACTGCAGGAAGGCCTTTGACACAGTTCCCCACAAGAGATTAGTGCAGAAGCTGGAGGATCAGGCACACGTAAAAGGAAGGGCACTGCAATGGATAAGGGAATACCTGACAGGGAGGCAGCAACGAGTCATGGTACGTGAAGAGGTATCACAGTGGGCGCCTGTTACGAGCGGGGTCCCACAGGGGTCAGTTCTAGGACCAGTGCTATTTTTGATATATGTGAACGACATGATGGAAGGAATAGACTCTGAAGTGTCCCTGTTCGCAGATGACGTGAAGTTGATGAGAAGAATTAAATCGGACGAGGATGAGGCAGGACTGCAAAGAGACCTGGAGAGGCTGGACATGTGGTCCAGTAACTGGCTTTTCGAATTCAATCCAGCCAAATGCAAAGTCATGAAGATTGGGGAGGGGCAAAGAAGACCGCAGACAGAGTATAGGCTAGGTGGACAAAGACTACAGACCTCACTCAGGGAGAAAGACCTTGGGGTGACCATAACACCGAGCACATCACCGGAGGCACACATCAACCAAATAACCGCTGCAGCATACGGGCGCCTGGCAAACCTGAGAATAGCGTTCCGATACCTTAATAAAGAATCGTTCAAGACACTGTACACTGTGTATGTTAGGCCCATACTGGAGTATGCAGCACCAGTCTGGAACCCACACCTGGTCAAGCACGTCAAGAAGTTAGAGAAAGTACAAAGGTTTGCAACATGGCTAGTCCCAGAGCTCAAGGGAATGTCGTACGAGGAAAGGTTAAGGGAAATCGGACTGACGACACTGGAGGACAGAAGGGTCAGGGGAGACATGATAACGACATACAAGATACTGCGGGGAATAGACAAGGTGGACAGAGATAGGATGTTCCCGAGAGGGGACACAGGGACAAGGGGTCACAACTGGAAGCTGAAGACTCAGACGAGTCACAGGGACGTTAGGAAGTATTTCTTCAGTCATAGAGTTGTCAGCAAGTGGAATAGCCTAGCAAGTGAAGTAGTGGAGGCAGGAACCATACATAGTAAAACTAAGAGGTATGACAAAGCTCAGGAAGCCGAGAGAGAGAGGATCCAGTAGCGATCAGTGAAGAGGCGGGGCCAGGAGCTGAGTCTCGACCCCTGCAACCACAATTAGGTGAGTACAATTAGGTGAGTACACACTAACATACACACACAATAACATACACACACACTAACATACACACACACTAACATACACACACACTAACATACACACACACTAACATACACACACACACTAACATACACACACACTAATATACACACACTAACGTACACACACTAACATACACACACACTCACGTACACACACACTAACATACACACACTAACATACACAAGTGCTGGACACAGTGCACACCACCGAGGAAGAAGTGAAGAGGCTTCTGAGTGAGCTAGATACCTCAAAGGCAATGGGGCCAGATAACATCTCCCCATGGGTATTGAGAGAGGGAGCAGAGGCGCTATGTGTACCCCTAACAACAATATTCAATACATCTATCGAAACAGGGAGATTGTCTGAGGCATGGAAGACAGCAAATGTAGTCCCAATCTTTAAAAAAGGAGACAGACATGAAGCATTAAACTACAGACCAGTGTCACTGACATGTATAGTATGCAAAATCATGGAGAAGATTATCAGGAGAAGAATGGTGGAACACCTAGAAAGCAACGATCTCATCAACAGCAGCCAACATGGGTTCAGGGACGGGAAATCCTGTGTCACAAACCTACTGGAGTTCTATGACATGGTGACAGCAGTAAGACAAGAGAGAGAGGGGTGGGTGGATTGAATTTTCTTGGACTGTAAGAAGGCGTTTGACACAGTTCCACACAAGAGATTGGTGCAAAAACTGGAGGACCAAGCAGGGATAACAGGGAAGGCACTACAATGGATCAGGGAATATTTGTCAGGAAGACAGCAGCGAGTCATGGTACGTGGCGAGGTGTCAGAGTGGGCACCTGTGACCAGCGGGGTCCCGCAGGGGTCAGTCCTAGGACCAGTGCTGTTTCTGATATTTGTGAACGACATGACGGAAGGAATAGACTCTGAGGTGTCCCTGTTTGCAGATGACGTGAAGTTGATGAGAATTCACTCGATCGAAGACCAGGCAGAACTACAAAGGGATCTGGACAGGCTGCAGACCTTGTCCAGCAATTGGCTCCTGGAGTTCAATCCCACAAAGTGCAAAGTCATGAAGATTGGGAAAGGGCAAAGAAGACCGCAGACGGAGTACAGTCTAGGGGGCCAGAGACTACAAACCTCACTCAAGGAAAAAGATCTTGGGGTGAGTATAACACCAGGCACATCTCCTGAAGCGCACATCAACCAAATAACTGCTGCAGCATATGGGCGCCTGGCAAACCTCAGAACAGCATTCCGACATCTTAATAAGGAATCATTCAGGACCCTGTACACCGTGTACGTTAGGCCCATATTGGAGTATGCGGCACCAGTTTGGAACCCACACCTAGCCAAGCACGTGAAGAAACTAGAGAAAGTGCAAAGGTTTGCAACAAGACTAGTCCCAGAGCTAAGAGGTATGTCCTACGAGGAGAGGTTAAGGGAAATCAACCTGACGACACTGGAGGACAGGAGAGATAGAGGGGACATGATAACGACATACAAAATACTGAGAGGAATTGACAAGCTGGACAAAGACAGGATGTTCCAGAGATTGGACACAGTAACAAGGGGACACAGTTGGAAGCTGAAGACACAGATGAATCACAGGGATGTTAGGAAGTATTTCTTCAGCCACAGAGTAGTCAGTAAGTGGAATAGTTTGGGAAGCGATGTAGTGGAGGCAGGATCCATACATAGCTTTAAGCAGAGGTATGATAAAGCTCACGGCTCAGGGAGAGTGACCTAGTAGCGATCAGTGAAGAGGCGGGGCCAGGAGCTCGGACTCGACCCCCGCAACCTCAACTAGGTGAGTACACACTAACATACACACACACTAACGTACACACACACTAACATACACACACTAACATACACACACACTAACATACACACACACTAACATACACACACGCTAACATACACACACACTAACATAAACACACACACTAACATACACACACACTAACATACACACACACTAACATACACACACACTAACATACACACACACTAACATACACACACACTAACATACACACACACTAACATACACACACACTAACATACACACACACTAACATACACACACACTAACATACACACACACACTAACATACACACACACACTAACATACACACACACTAACATACACACACACTAACATACACACACACTAACATACACACACACTAACATACACACACACTAACATACACACACAGTAACATACACACACACTAACATACACACACACACTAACATACACACACACACTAACATACACACACACTAACATACACACACACTAACATACACACACACTAACATACACACACACTAACATACACACACACTAACATACACACACACTAACATACACACACACTAACATACACACACACACTAACATACACACACACTAACATACACACACGCTAACATACACACACACTAACATACACACACTAACATACACACACACTAACATACACACACACTAACATACACACACACTAACATACACACACACTAACATACACACACACTAACATACACACACACTAACATACACACACACACTAACATACACACACACTAACATACACACACACACTAACATACACACACACACTAACATACACACACACAAACATACACACCCACTAAACATACACACACACACTAACATACACACACACTAACACACACACACACTAACATACACACACACACTAACATACACACACACTAACATACACACACACACTAACATACACACACACTAACACACACACACACTAACATACACACACACACTAACATACACACACACTAACATACACACACACACTAACATACACACACACACTAACATACACACACACAAACATACACATCCACTAAACATACACACACACACTAACATACACACACACTAACACACACACACACTAACATACACACACACACTAACATACACACACACTAACATACACACACACACTAACATACACACACTAACATACACACACACTAACATACAGACACACAAACATACACACACACACTAACATACACAAGCACGCTTCTCGCTCCGGGGTTCTGGTGGCCTGGTGGTTAAAGGTCTCTCTTCACATGACCAGTGTCGGAGTTCGATTCCCAGCCAGGGTAGAAACATTATGCCTGTTTGTTTACACTGGTTGACTATGATCACTTAATTTGCGGGAAATGCTCAGCATAACAAGTGGCTTTCTATATAGTAGTATGTCACTGATGTCAGCTACGGTCTGTATACCTTGTACATGTACTGGTAGTAATAAAGACGTTATTACTATTATTACAAGAGCATCACCGCCAGGAGCATTATCGGGAAGCATCACCGCCACGAACATTATCGGGAAGCATCACCGCCACGAACATTATCGGGAAGCATCACCGCCACGAACATTATCGGGAAGCATCACCGCCACGAACATTATCGGGAAGCATCACCGCCACGAACATTATCGGGAAGCATCACCGCCACGAACATTATCGGGAAGCATCACCGCCAGGAGCATTATCGGGAAGCATCACCGCCAGGAACATTATCGGGAAGCATCACCGCCACGAACATTATCGGGAAGCATCACCGCCACGAACATTATCGGGAAGCATCACCGCCACGAACATTATCGGGAAGCATCACCGCCACGAACATTATCGGGAAGCATCACCGCCACGAACATTATCTGGAAGCATCACCGCCAGGAGCATTATCGGGAAGCATCACCGCCAGGAACATTATCGGGAAGCATCACCGCCAGGAACATTATCGGGAAGCATCACCGCCACGAACATTATCGGGAAGCATCACCGCCACGAACATTATCGGGAAGCATCACCGCCACGAACATTATCGGGAAGCATCACCGCCACGAACATTATCTGGAAGCATCACCGCCAGGAGCATTATCGGGAAGCATCACCGCCAGGAACATTATCGGGAAGCATCACCGCCACGAACATTATCGGGAAGCATCACCGCCAGGAGCATTATCGGGAAGCATCACCGCCAGGAACATTATCGGGAAGCATCACCGCCACGAACATTATCGGGAAGCCTCACCGCCAGGAACATTATCGGGAAGCATCACCGCCACGAACAATATCGGGAAGCATCACCGCCAGGAACATTATCGGGAAGCATCACCGCCACGAACATTATCGGGAAGCATCACCGCCACGAACATTATCGGGAAGCATCACCGCCAGGAACATTATCGGGAAGCATCACCGCCACGAACATTATCGGGAAGCATCACCGCCACGAACATTATCGGGAAGCATCACCGCCACGAACATTATCGGGAAGCATCACCGCCAGGAACATTATCGGGAAGCATCACCGCCACGAACATTATCGGGAAGCATCACCGCCACGAACATTATCGGGAAGCATCACCGCCACGAACATTATCTGGAAGCATCACCGCCAGGAGCATTATCGGGAAGCATCACCGCCAGGAACATTATCGGGAAGCATCACCGCCACGAACATTATCGGGAAGCATCACCGCCAGGAGCATTATCGGGAAGCATCACCGCCAGGAACATTATCGGGAAGCATCACCGCCACGAACATTATCGGGAAGCCTCACCGCCAGGAACATTATCGGGAAGCATCACCGCCACGAACAATATCGGGAAGCATCACCGCCAGGAACATTATCGGGAAGCATCACCGCCACGAACATTATCGGGAAGCATCACCGCCACGAACATTATCGGGAAGCATCACCGCCAGGAACATTATCGGGAAGCATCACCGCCACGAACATTATCGGGAAGCATCACCGCCACGAACATTATCGGGAAGCATCACCGCCACGAACATTATCGGGAAGCATCACCGCCAGGAACATTATCGGGAAGCATCACCGCCACGAACATTATCGGGAAGCATCACCGCCACGAACATTATCGGGAAGCATCACCGCCACGAACATTATCGGGAAGCATCACCGCCACGAACATTATCGGGAAGCATCACCGCCACGAACAATATCGGGAAGCATCACCGCCACGAACATTATCGGGAAGCATCACCGCCACGAACATTATCGGGAAGCATCACCGCCACGAACATTATCGGGAAGCATCACCGCCAGGAACATTATCGGGAAGCATCACCGCCACGAACATTATCGGGAAGCATCACCGCCACGAACAATATCGGGAAGCATCACCGCCACGAACAATATCGGGAAGCATCACCGCCAGGAACATTATCGGGAAGCATCACCGCCACGAACATTATCGGGAAGCATCACCGCCAGGAGCATTATCGGGAAGCATCACCGCCAGGAACATTATCGGGAAGCATCACCGCCACGAACATTATCGGGAAGCCTCACCGCCAGGAACATTATCGGGAAGCATCACCGCCACGAACAATATCGGGAAGCATCACCGCCAGGAACATTATCGGGAAGCATCACCGCCACGAACATTATCGGGAAGCATCACCGCCACGAACATTATCGGGAAGCATCACCGCCAGGAACATTATCGGGAAGCATCACCGCCACGAACATTATCGGGAAGCATCACCGCCACGAACATTATCGGGAAGCATCACCGCCACGAACATTATCGGGAAGCATCACCGCCAGGAACATTATCGGGAAGCATCACCGCCACGAACATTATCGGGAAGCATCACCGCCACGAACATTATCGGGAAGCATCACCCCCACGAACATTATCGGGAAGCATCACCGCCACGAACATTATCGGGAAGCATCACCGCCACGAACAATATCGGGAAGCATCACCGCCACGAACATTATCGGGAAGCATCACCGCCACGAACATTATCGGGAAGCATCACCGCCACGAACATTATCGGGAAGCATCACCGCCAGGAACATTATCGGGAAGCATCACCGCCACGAACATTATCGGGAAGCATCACCGCCACGAACAATATCGGGAAGCATCACCGCCACGAACAATATCGGGAAGCATCACCGCCAGGAACATTGTGTCCCGTTGCTGGGTTGTGTGTCCCGTTGCTGGGTTGTGTGTCCCGTTGCTGGGTTGTGTGTCCCGTTGCTGGGTTGTGTGTCCCGTTGCTGGGTTGTGTGTCCCGTTGCTGGGTTGTGTGTCCCGTTGCTGGGTTGTGTGTCCCGTTGCTGGGTTGTGTGTCCCGTTGCTGGGTTGTGTCCCGTTGCTGGGTTGTGTGTCCCGTTGTTGGGTTGTGTGTCCCGTTGCTGGGTTGTGTGTCCCGTTGCTGGGTTGTGTGTCCCGTTGCTGGGTTGTGTGTCCCGTTGCTGGGTTGTGTGTCCCGTTGCTGGGTTGTGTGTCCCGTTGCTGGGTTGTGTGTCCCGTTGCTGGGTTGTGTGTCCCGTTGCTGGGTTGTGTGTCCCGTTGCTGGGTTGTGTGTCCCGTTGCTGGGTTGTGTGTCCCGTTGCTGGGTTGTGTGTCCCGTTGCTGGGTTGTGTGTCCCGTTGCTGGGTTGTGTGTCCCGTTGTTGGGTTGTGTGTCCCGTTGCTGGGTTGTGTGTCCCGTTGCTGGGTTGTGTGTCCCGTTGCTGGGTTGTGTGTCCCGTTGCTGGGTTGTGTGTCCCGTTGCTGGGTTGTGTGTCCCGTTGCTGGGTTGTGTGTCCCGTTGCTGGGTTGTGTGTCCCGTTGCTGGGTTGTGTGTCCCGTTGCTGGGTTGTGTGTCCCGTTGCTGGGTTGTGTGTCCCGTTGCTGGGTTGTGTGTCCCGTTGCTGGGTTGTGTGTCCCGTTGCTGGGTTGTGTGTCCCGTTGCTGGGTTGTGTGTCCCGTTGCTGGGTTGTGTGTCCCGTTGCTGGGTTGTGTGTCCCGTTGTTGGGTTGTGTGTCCCGTTGCTGGGTTGTGTGTCCCGTTGCTGGGTTGTGTGTCCCATTGCTGGGTTGTGTGTCCCGTTGCTGGGTTGTGTGTCCCGTTGCTGGGTTGTGTGTCCCGTTGCTGGGTTGTGTGTCCCGTTGCTGGGTTGTGTGTCCCGTTGCTGGGTTGTGTGTCCCGTTGCTGGGTTGTGTGTCCCGTTGCTGGGTTGTGTGTCCCGTTGCTGGGTTGTGTGTCCCGTTGCTGGGTTGTGTGTCCCGTTGCTGGGTTGTGTGTCCCGTTGCTGGGTTGTGTGTCCCGTTGCTGGGTTGTGTGTCCCGTTGCTGGGTTGTGTGTCCCGTTGCTGGGTTGTGTGTCCCGTTGCTGGGTTGTGTGTCCCGTTGCTGGGTTGTGTGTCCCGTTGCTGGGTTGTGTGTCCCGTTGCTGGGTTGTGTGTCCCGTTGTTGGGTTGTGTGTCCCGTTGCTGGGTTGTGTGTCCCGTTGCTGGGTTGTGTGTCCCGTTGCTGGGTTGTGTGTCCCGTTGCTGGGTTGTGTGTCCCGTTGCTGGGTTGTGTGTCCCGTTGCTGGGTTGTGTGTCCCGTTGCTGGGTTGTGTGTCCCGTTGCTGGGTTGTGTGTCCCGTTGCTGGGTTGTGTGTCCCGTTGCTGGGTTGTGTGTCCCGTTGCTGGGTTGTGTGTCCCGTTGCTGGGTTGTGTGTCCCGTTGTTGGGTTGTGTGTCCCGTTGCTGGGTTGTGTGTCCCGTTGCTGGGTTGTGTGTCCCGTTGCTGGGTTGTGTGTCCCGTTGCTGGGTTGTGTGTCCCGTTGCTGGGTTGTGTGTCCCGTTGCTGGGTTGTGTGTCCCGTTTGTGGGTTGTGTGTCCCGTTGCTGGGTTGTGTGTCCCGTTGCTGGGTTGTGTGTCCCGTTGCTGGGTTGTGTGTCCCGTTGCTGGGTTGTGTGTCCCATTGCTGGGTTGTGTGTCCCGTTGCTGGGTTGTGTGTCCCGTTGCTGGGTTGTGTGTCCCGTTGCTGGGTTGTGTGTCCCGTTGCTGGGTTGTGTGTCCCGTTGCTGGGTTGTGTGTCCCGTTGCTGGGTTGTGTGTCCCGTTGCTGGGTTGTGTGTCCCGTTGCTGGGTTGTGTGTCCCGTTGCTGGGTTGTGTGTCCCGTTGCTGGGTTGTGTGTCCCGTTGCTGGGTTGTGTGTCCCGTTGCTGGGTTGTGTGTCCCGTTGCTGGGTTGTGTGTCCCGTTGCTGGGTTGTGTGTCCCTTTGCTGGGTTGTGTGTCCCGTTGCTGGGTTGTGTGTCCCGTTGCTGGGTTGTGTGTCCCGTTGCTGGGTTGTGTGTCCCGTTGCTGGGTTGTGTGTCCCGTTGCTGGGTTGTGTGTCCCGTTGCTGGGTTGTGTGTCCCGTTGCTGGGTTGTGTGTCCCGTTGCTGGGTTGTGTCCCGTTGCTGGGTTGTGTCCCGTTGCTGGGCTGTGTGTCCCGTTCCTGGGTTGTGTGTCCCGTTGCTGGGTTGTGTGTCCCGTTGCTGGGTTGTGTGTCCCGTTGCTGGGTTGTGTCCCGTTGCTGGGTTGTGTCCCGTTGCTGGGCTGTGTGTCCCGTTGCTGGGTTGTGTGTCCCGTTGCTGGGCTGTGTGTCCCGTTGCTGGGTTGTGTGTCCCGTTGCTGGGTTGTGTGTCCCGTTGCTGGGTTGTGTGTCCCGTTGCTGGGTTGTGTGTCCCGTTGCTGGGTTGTGTGTCCCGTTGCTGGGTTGTGTGTCCCGTTGCTGGGTTGTGTGTCCCGTTGCTGGGTTGTGTGTCCCGTTGCTGGGTTGTGTGTCCCGTTGCTAGGTTGTGTGTCCCGTTGCTGGGTTGTGTGTCCCGTTGTTGGGTTGTGTGTCCCGTTGCTGGGTTGTGTGTCGCATTGCTGTGTTGTGTGTCCCGTTGCTGGGTTGTGTCCCGTTGCTGGGTTGTGTCCCGTTGCTGGGCTGTGTGTCACGTTCCTGGGTTGTGTGTCCCGTTGCTGGGTTGTGTGTCCCGTTGCTGGGTTGTGTGTCCCGTTGCTGGGTTGTGTCCCGTTGCTGGGTTGTGTCCCGTTGCTGGGCTGTGTGTCCCGTTGCTGGGTTGTGTGTCCCGTTGCTGGGCTGTGTGTCCCGTTGCTGGGTTGTGTGTCCCGTTGCTGGGTTGTGTGTCCCGTTGCTGGGTTGTGTGTCCCGTTGCTGGGTTGTGTGTCCCGTTGCCCGTTGCTTGGTTGTGTGTCCCGTTGCTGGGTTGTGTGTCCCGTTGCTGGGTTGTGTGTCCCGTTGCTGGGTTGTGTGTCCCGTTGCTGGGTTGTGTGTCCCGTTGCTGGGTTGTGTGTCCCGTTGCTGGGTTGTGTGTCCCGTTGTTGGGTTGTGTGTCCCGTTGTTGGGTTGTGTGTCCCGTTGCTGGGTTGTGTGTCCCGTTGCTGGGTTGTGTGTCCCGTTGCTGGGTTGTGTGTCCCGTTGCTGGGTTGTGTGTCCCGTTGCTGGGTTGTGTGTCCCGTTGCTGGGTTGTGTGTCCCGTTGCTGGGTTGTGTGTCCCGTTGCTGGGTTGTGTGTCCCGTTGCTGGGTTGTGTGTCCCGTTGCTGGGTTGTGTGTCCCGTTGCTGGGTTGTGTGTCCCGTTGCTGGGTTGTGTGTCCCGTTGCTGGGTTGTGTGTCCCGTTGCTGGGTTGTGTGTCCCGTTGCTGGGTTGTGTGTCCCGTTGCTGGGTTGTGTGTCCCGTTGCTGGGTTGTGTGTCCCGTTGCTGGGTTGTGTGTCCCGTTGCTGGGTTGTGTGTCCCGTTGCTGGGTTGTGTGTCCCGTTGCTGGGTTGTGTGTCCCGTTGCTGGGTTGTGTGTCCCGTTGCTGGGTTGTGTGTCCCGTTGCTGGGTTGTGTGTCCCGTTGCTGGGTTGTGTGTCCCGTTGCTGGGTTGTGTGTCCCGTTGCTGGGTTGTGTGTCCCGTTGCTGGGTTGTGTGTCCCGTTGCTGGGTTGTGTGTCCCGTTGCTGGGTTGTGTGTCCCGTTGCTGGGTTGTGTGTCCCGTTGCTGGGTTGTGTGTCCCGTTGCTGGGTTGTGTGTCCCGTTGCTGGGTTGTGTGTCCCGTTGCTGGGTTGTGTGTCCCGTTGCTGGGTTGTGTGTCCCGTTGCTGGGTTGTGTGTCCCGTTGCTGGGTTGTGTGTCCCGTTGCTGGGTTGTGTGTCCCGTTGCTGGGTTGTGTGTCCCGTTGCTGGGTTGTGTGTCCCGTTGCTGGGTTGTGTGTCCCGTTGCTGGGTTGTGTGTCCCGTTGCTGGGTTGTGTGTCCCGTTGCTGGGTTGTGTGTCCCGTTGCTGGGTTGTGTGTCCCGTTGCTGGGTTGTGTGTCCCGTTGCTGGGTTGTGTGTCCCGTTGCTGGGTTGTGTGTCCCGTTGCTGGGTTGTGTGTCCCGTTGCTGGGTTGTGTGTCCCGTTGCTGGGTTGTGTGTCCCGTTGCTGGGTTGTGTGTCCCGTTGCTGGGTTGTGTGTCCCGTTGCTGGGTTGTGTGTCCCGTTGCTGGGTTGTGTGTCCCGTTGCTGGGTTGTGTGTCCCGTTGCTGGGTTGTGTGTCCCGTTGCTGGGTTGTGTGTCCCGTTGCTGGGTTATGTGTCCCGTTGCTGGGTTGTGTGACCCGTTGCTGGGTTGTGTGTCCCGTTGCTGGGTTGTGTGTCCCGTTGCAGGGTTGTGTGTCCCGTTGCTGGGTTGTGTGTCCCGTTGCTGGGTTGTGTGTCCCGTTGCTGGGTTGTGTGTCCCGTTGCTGGGTTGTGTGTCCCGTTGCTGGGTTGTGTGTCCCGTTGCTGGGTTGTGTGTCCCGTTGCTGGGTTGTGTGTCCCGTTGCTGGGTTGTGTGTCCCGTTGCTGGGTTGTGTGTCCCGTTGCTGGGTTGTGTGTCCCGTTGCTGGGTTGTGTGTCCCGTTGTTGGGTTGTGTGTCCCGTTGCTGGGTTGTGTGTCCCGTTGCTGGGTTGTGTGTCCCGTTGCTGGGTTGTGTGTCCCGTTGCTGGGTTGTGTCCCGTGTGTCCCGTTGCTGGGTTGTGTGTCCCGTTGCTGGGTTGTGTGTCCCGTTGCTGGGTTGTGTGTCCCGTTGCTGGGTTGTGTCCCGTTGCTGGGCTGTGTGTCCCGTTGCTGGGTTGTGTGTCCCGTTGCTGGGTTGTGTGTCCCGTTGTTGGGTTGTGTGTCCCGTTGCTGGGTTGTGTGTCCCGTTGCTGGGTTGTGTTTCCCGTTGCTGGGTTGTGTCCCGTTGCTGGGTTGTGTCCCGTTGCTGGGCTGTGTGTCACGTTCCTGGGTTGTGTGTCCCGTTGTTGGGTTGTGTGTCCCGTTGCTGGGGTGTGTGTCCCGTTGCTGGGTTGTGTCCCGTTGCTGGGTTGTGTCCCGTTGCTGGGCTCTGTGTCCCGTTGCTGGGTTCTGTGTCCCGTTGCTGGGCTGTGTGTCCCGTTGCTGGGTTGTGTGTCGCGTTGCTGGGTTGCGTGTCCCGTTGCAGGGTTGTGTGACCCGTTGCTGGGCTGTGTGTCCCGTTGCTGGGTTGTGTGTCCCTTTGCTGGGTTGTGTGTCCCGTTGCTGGGCTGTGTGTCCCGTTGCTGGGTTGTGTGTCCCGTTGCTGGGTTGTGTGTCCCGTTGCTGGGTTGTGTGTCCCGTTGCTGGGTTGTGTGTCCCGTTGTTGGGTTGTGTGTCCCGTTGCTGGGTTGTGTGTCCCGTTGCTGGGTTGTGTGTCCCGTTGCTGGGTTGTGTGTCCCGTTGCTGGGTTGTGTGTCCCGTTGCTGGGTTGTGTGTCCCGTTGCTGGGTTGTGTGTCCCGTTGCTGGGTTGTGTGTCCCGTTGCTGGGTTGTGTGTCCCGTTGCTGGGTTGTGTGTCCCGTTGCTGGGTTGTGTGTCCCGTTGCTGGGTTGTGTGTCCCGTTGCTGGGTTGTGTGTCCCGTTGCTGGGTTGTGTGTCCCGTTGCTGGGTTGTGTGTCCCGTTGCTGGGTTGTGTGTCCCGTTGCTGGGTTGTGTGTCCCGTTGCTGGGTTGTGTGTCCCGTTGCTGGGTTGTGTGTCCCGTTGCTGGGTTGTGTGTCCCGTTGCTGGGTTGTGTGTCCCGTTGCTGGGTTGTGTGTCCCGTTGCTGGGTTGTGTGTCCCGTTGCTGGGTTGTGTGTCCCGTTGCTGGGTTGTGTGTCCCGTTGCTGGGTTGTGTGTCCCGTTGCTGGGTTGTGTGTCCCGTTGCTGGGTTGTGTGTCCCGTTGCTGGGTTGTGTGTCCCGTTGCTGGGTTGTGTGTCCCGTTGCTGGGTTGTGTGTCCCGTTGCTGGGTTGTGTGTCCCGTTGCTGGGTTGTGTGTCCCGTTGCTGGGTTGTGTGTCCCGTTGCTGGGTTGTGTGTCCCGTTGCTGGGTTGTGTGTCCCGTTGCTGGGTTGTGTGTCCCGTTGCTGGGTTGTGTGTCCCGTTGCTGGGTTGTGTGTCCCGTTGCTGGGTTGTGTGTCCCGTTGCTGGGTTGTGTGTCCCGTTGCTGGGTTGTGTGTCCCGTTGCTGGGTTGTGTGTCCCGTTGCTGGGTTGTGTGTCCCGTTGCTGGGTTGTGTGTCCCGTTGCTGGGTTGTGTGTCCCGTTGCTGGGTTGTGTGTCCCGTTGCTGGGTTGTGTGTCCCGTTGCTGGGTTGTGTGTCCCGTTGCTGGGTTGTGTGTCCCGTTGCTGGGTTGTGTGTCCCGTTGCTGGGTTGTGTGTCCCGTTGCTGGGTTGTGTGTCCCGTTGCTGGGTTGTGTGTCCCGTTGCTGGGTTGTGTGACCCGTTGCTGGGTTGTGTGTCCCGTTGCTGGGTTGTGTGTCCCGTTGCTGGGTTGTGTGTCCCGTTGCTGGGTTGTGTGTCCCGTTGCTGGGTTGTGTGTCCCGTTGCTGGGTTGTGTGTCCCGTTGTTGGGTTGTGTGTCCCGTTGCTGGGTTGTGTGTCCCGTTGCTGGGTTGTGTGTCCCGTTGCTGGGTTGTGTGTCCCGTTGCTGGGTTGTGTGTCCCGTTGCTGGGTTGTGTGTCCCGTTGCTGGGTTGTGTGTCCCGTTGCTGGGTTGTGTGTCCCGTTGCTGGGTTGTGTGTCCCGTTGCTGGGTTGTGTGTCCCGTTGCTGGGTTGTGTGTCCCGTTGCTGGGTTGTGTGTCCCGTTGCTGGGTTGTGTGTCCCGTTGCTGGGTTGTGTGTCCCGTTGCTGGGTTGTGTGTCCCGTTGCTGGGTTGTGTGTCCCGTTGCTGGGTTGTGTGTCCCGTTGCTGGGTTGTGTGTCCCGTTGCTGGGTTGTGTGTCCCGTTGCTGGGTTGTGTGTCCCGTTGCTGGGTTGTGTGTCCCGTTGCTGGGTTGTGTGTCCCGTTGCTGGGTTGTGTGTCCCGTTGCTGGGTTGTGTGTCCCGTTGCTGGGTTGTGTGTCCCGTTGCTGGGTTGTGTGTCCCGTTGCTGGGTTGTGTGTCCCGTTGCTGGGTTGTGTGTCCCGTTGCTGGGTTGTGTGTCCCGTTGCTGGGTTGTGTGTCCCGTTGCTGGGTTGTGTGTCCCGTTGCTGGGTTGTGTGTCCCGTTGCTGGGTTGTGTGTCCCGTTGCTGGGTTGTGTGTCCCATTGCTGGGTTGTGTGTCCCGTTGCTGGGTTGTGTGTCCCGTTGCTGGGTTGTGTGTCCCGTTGCTGGGTTGTGTGTCCCGTTGCTGGGTTGTGTGTCCCGTTGCTTGGTTGTGTGTCCCGTTGCTGGGTTGTGTGTCCCGTTGCTGGGTTGTGTGTCCCGTTGCTGGGTTGTGTGTCCCGTTGCTGGGTTGTGTGTCCCGTTGCTGGGTTGTGTGTCCCGTTGCTGGGTTGTGTGTCCCGTTGCTGGGTTGTGTGTCCCGTTGCTGGGTTGTGTGTCCCGTTGCTGGGTTGTGTGTCCCGTTGCTGGGTTGTGTGTCCCGTTGGTGGGTTGTGTGTCCCGTTGCTGGGTTGTGTGTCCCGTTGCTGGGTTGTGTGTCCCGTTGCTGGGTTGTGTGTCCCGTTGCTGGGTTGTGTGTCCCGTTGCTGGGTTGTGTGTCCCGTTGCTGGGTTGTGTGTCCCGTTGCTGGGTTGTGTGTCCCGTTGCTGGGTTGTGTGTCCCGTTGCTGGGTTGTGTGTCCCGTTGCTGGGTTGTGTGTCCCGTTGCTGGGTTGTGTGTCCCGTTGCTGGGTTGTGTGTCCCGTTGCTGGGTTGTGTGTCCCGTTGCTGGGTTGTGTGTCCCGTTGCTGGGTTGTGTGTCCCGTTGCTGGGTTGTGTGTCCCGTTGCTGGGTTGTGTGTCCCGTTGCTGGGTTGTGTGTCCCGTTGCTGGGTTGTGTGTCCCGTTGCTGGGTTGTGTGTCCCGTTGCTGGGTTGTGTGTCCCGTTGCTGGGTTGTGTGTCCCGTTGCTGGGTTGTGTGTCCCGTTGCTGGGTTGTGTGTCCCGTTGCTGGGTTGTGTGTCCCGTTGCTGGGTTGTGTGTCCCGTTGCTGGGTTGTGTGTCCCGTTGCTGGGTTGTGTGTCCCGTTGCTGGGTTGTGTGTCCCGTTGCTGGGTTGTGTGTCCCGTTGCTGGGTTGTGTGTCCCGTTGCTGGGTTGTGTGTCCCGTTGCTGGGTTGTGTGTCCCGTTGCTGGGTTGTGTGTCCCGTTGCTGGGTTGTGTGTCCCGTTGCTGGGTTGTGTGTCCCGTTGCTGGGTTGTGTGTCCCGTTGCTGGGTTGTGTGTCCCGTTGCTGGGTTGTGTGTCCCGTTGCTGGGTTGTGTGTCCCGTTGCTGGGTTGTGTGTCCCGTTGCTGGGTTGTGTGTCCCGTTGCTGGGTTGTGTGTCCCGTTGCTGGGTTGTGTGTCCCGTTGCTGGGTTGTGTGTCCCGTTGCTGGGTTGTGTGTCCCGTTGCTGGGTTGTGTGTCCCGTTGCTGGGTTGTGTGTCCCGTTGCTGGGTTGTGTGTCCCGTTGCTGGGTTGTGTGTCCCGTTGCTGGGTTGTGTGTCCCGTTGCTGGGTTGTGTGTCCCGTTGCTGGGTTGTGTGTCCCGTTGCTGGGTTGTGTGTCCCGTTGCTGGGTTGTGTGTCCCGTTGCTGGGTTGTGTGTCCCGTTGCTGGGTTGTGTGTCCCGTTGCTGGGTTGTGTGTCCCGTTGCTGGGTTGTGTGTCCCGTTGCTGGGTTGTGTGTCCCGTTGCTGGGTTGTGTGTCCCGTTGCTGGGTTGTGTGTCCCGTTGCTGGGTTGTGTGTCCCGTTGCTGGGTTGTGTGTCCCGTTGCTGGGTTGTGTGTCCCGTTGCTGGGTTGTGTGTCCCGTTGCTGGGATGTGTGTCCCGTTGCTGGGTTGTGTGTCCCGTTGCTGGGTTGTGTGTCCCGTTGCTGGGTTGTGTGTCCCGTTGCTGGGTTGTGTGTCCCGTTGCTGGGTTGTGTGTCCCGTTGCTGGGTTGTGTGTCCCGTTGCTGGGTTGTGTGTCCCGTTGCTGGGTTGTGTGTCCCGTTGCTGGGTTGTGTCCCGTTGCTGGGTTGTGTCCCGTTGCTGGGCTGTGTGTCCCGTTGCTGGGTTGTGTGTCCCGTTGCTGGGTTGTGTGTCCCGTTGCTGGGTTGTGTGTCCCGTTGCTGGGTTGTGTCCCGTTGCTGGGTTGTGTCCCGTTGCTGGGCTGTGTGTCCCGTTGCTGGGTTGTGTGTCCCGTTGCTGGGTTGCGTGTGCCGTTGCTGGGTTGTGTGTCCCGTTGCTGGGCTGTGTGTCCCGTTGCTGGGTTGTGTGTCCCGTTGCTGGGTTGTGTGTCCCGTTGCTGGGCTGTGTGTCCCGTTGCTGGGTTGTGTGTCCCGTTGCTGGGTTGTGTGTCCCGTTGCTGGGTTGTGTGTCCCGTTGCTGGGTTGTGTGTCCCGTTGCTGGGTTGTGTGTCCCGTTGCTGGGTTGTGTGTCCCGTTGCTGGGTTGTGTGTCCCGTTGCTGGGTTGTGTGTCCCGTTGCTGGGTTGTGTGTCCCGTTGCTGGGTTGTGTGTCCCGTTGCTGGGTTGTGTGTCCCGTTGCTGGGTTGTGTGTCCCGTTGCTGGGTTGTGTGTCCCGTTGCTGGGTTGTGTGTCCCGTTGCTGGGTTGTGTGTCCCGTTGTTGGGTTGTGTGTCCCGTTGTTGGGTTGTGTGTCCCGTTGCTGGGTTGTGTGTCCCGTTGTTGGGTTGTGTGTCCCGTTGCTGGGTTGTGTGTCCCGTTGCTGGGTTGTGTGTCCCGTTGCTGGGTTGTGTGTCCCGTTGCTGGGTTGTGTGTCCCGTTGCTGGGTTGTGTGTCCCGTTGCTGGGTTGTGTGTCCCGTTGCTGGGTTGTGTGTCCCGTTGCTGGGTTGTGTGTCCCGTTGCTGGGTTGTGTGTCCCGTTGCTGGGTTGTGTGTCCCGTTGCTGGGTTGTGTGTCCCGTTGCTGGGTTGTGTGTCCCGTTGCTGGGTTGTGTGTCCCGTTGCTGGGTTGTGTGTCCCGTTGCTGGGTTGTGTGTCCCGTTGCTGGGTTGTGTGTCCCGTTGCTGGGTTGTGTGTCCCGTTGCTGGGTTGTGTGTCCCGTTGCTGGGTTGTGTGTCCCGTTGCTGGGTTGTGTGTCCCGTTGCTGGGTTGTGTGTCCCGTTGCTGGGTTGTGTGTCCCGTTGCTGGGTTGTGTGTCCCGTTGCTGGGTTGTGTGTCCCGTTGCTGGGTTGTGTGTCCCGTTGCTGGGTTGTGTGTCCCGTTGCTGGGTTGTGTGTCCCGTTGCTGGGTTGTGTGTCCCGTTGCTGGGTTGTGTGTCCCGTTGCTGGGTTGTGTGTCCCGTTGCTGGGTTGTGTGTCCCGTTGCTGGGTTGTGTGTCCCGTTGCTGGGTTGTGTGTCCCGTTGCTGGGTTGTGTGTCCCGTTGCTGGGTTGTGTGTCCCGTTGCTGGGTTGTGTGTCCCGTTGCTGGGTTGTGTGTCCCGTTGCTGGGTTGTGTGTCCCGTTGCTGGGTTGTGTGTCCCGTTGCTGGGTTGTGTGTCCCGTTGCTGGGTTGTGTGTCCCGTTACTGGGTTGTGTGTCCCGTTGCTGGGTTGTGTGTCCCGTTGCTGGGTTGTGTGTCCCGTTGCTGGGTTGTGTGTCCCGTTGCTGGGTTGTGTGTCCCGTTGCTGGGTTGTGTGTCCCGTTGCTGGGTTGTGTGTCCCGTTGCTGGGTTGTGTGTCCCGTTGCTGGGTTGTGTGTCCCGTTGCTGGGTTGTGTGTCCCGTTGCTGGGTTGTGTGTCCCGTTGCTGGGTTGTGTGTCCCGTTGCTGGGTTGTGTGTCCCGTTGCTGGGTTGTGTGTCCCGTTGCTGGGTTGTGTGTCCCGTTGCGGGGTTGTGTGTCCCGTTGCTGGGTTGTGTGTCCCGTTGCTGGGTTGTGTGTCCCGTTGCTGGGTTGTGTGTCCCGTTGCTGGGTTGTGTGTCCCGTTGCTGGGTTGTGTGTCCCGTTGCTGGGTTGTGTGTCCCGTTGCTGGGTTGTGTGTCCCGTTGCTGGGTTGTGTGTCCCGTTGCTGGGTTGTGTGTCCCGTTGCTGGGTTGTGTGTCCCGTTGCTGGGTTGTGAGTCTCGTTGCTGGGTTGTGTGTCCCGTTGCTGGGTTGTGTGTCCCGTTGCTGGGTTGTGTGTCCCGTTGCTGGGTTGTGTGTCCCATTGCTGGGTTGTGTGTCCCGTTGCTGGGTTGTGTGTCCCGTTGCTGGGTTGTGTGTCCCGTTGCTGGGTTGTGTGTCCCGTTGCTGGGTTGTGTGTCCCGTTGCTGGGTTGTGTGTCCCGTTGCTGGGTTGTGTGTCCCGTTGCTGGGTTGTGTGTCCCGTTGCTGGGTTGTGTGTCCCGGTGCTGGGTTGTGTGTCCCGATGCTGGGTTGTGTGTCCCGTTGCTGGGTTGTGTGTCCCGTTGCTGGGTTGTGTGTCCCATTGCTGGGTTGTGTGTCCCGTTGCTGGGTTGTGTGTCCCATTGCTGGGTTGTGTGTCCCGTTGCTGGGTTATGTGTCCCGTTGCTGGGTTGTGTGTCCCGTTGCTGGGTTGTGTGTCCCGTTGCTGGGTTGTGTGTCCCGTTGCTGGGTTGTGTGTCCCGTTGCTGGGTTGTGTGTCCCGTTGCTGGGTTGTGTGTCCCGTTGCTGGGTTGTGTGTCCCGTTGCTGGGTTGTGTGTACCGTTGATGGGTTGGGTGTACCGTTGCTGGGTTGTGTGTCCCGTTGCTGGGTTGTGTGTCCCGTTGCTGGGTTGTGTGTCCCGTTGCTGGGTTGTGTGTCCCGTTGCTGGGTTGTGTGTCCCGTTGCTGGGTTGTGTGTCCCGTTGCTGGGTTGTGTGTCCCGTTGCTGGGTTGTGTGTCCCGTTGCTGGGTTGTGTGTCCCGTTGCTGGGTTGTGTGTCCCGTTGCTGGGTTGTGTGTCCCGTTGCTGGGTTGTGTGTCCCGTTGCTGGGTTGTGTGTCCCGTTGCTGTGTTGTGTGTCCCGTTGCTGGGTTGTGTGTCCCGTTGCTGGGTTGTGTGTCCCGTTGCTGGGTTGTGTGTCCCGTTGCTGGGTTGTGTGTCCCGTTGCTGGGTTGTGTGTCCCGTTGCTGGGTTGTGTGTCCCGTTGCTGGGTTGTGTGTCCCGTTGCTGGGTTGTGTGTCCCGTTGCTGGGTTGTGTGTCCCGTTGTTGGGTTGTGTGTCCCGTTGCTGGGTTGTGTGTCCCGTTGCTGGATTGTGTGTCCCGTTGCTGGGTTGTGTATCCCGTTGCTGGGTTGTGTGTCCCGTTGCTGGGTTGTGTGTCCCGTTGCTGGGTTGTGTGTCCCGTTGCTGGGTTGTGTGTCCCGTTGCTGGGTTGTGTGTCCCGTTGCTGGGTTGTGTGTCCCGTTGCTGGGTTGTGTGTCCCGTTGCTGGGTTGTGTGTCCCGTTGCTGGGTTGTGTGTCCCGTTGCTGGGTTGTGTGTCCCGTTGCTGGATTGTGTGTCCCGTTGTTGGGTTGTGTGTCCCGTTGCTGGGTTGTGTGTCCCGTTGCTGGGTTGCGTCTCCCGTTGCTGGGTTGTGTGTCCCTTTGCTGGGTTGTGTGTCCCGTTGCTGGGTTGTGTGTCCCGTTGCTGGGTTGTGTGTCCCGTTGCTGGGTTGTGTGTCCCGTTGCTGGGTTGTGTGTCCCGTTGCTGGGTTGTGTGTCCCGTTGCTGGGTTGTGTGTCCCGTTGCTGGGTTGTGTGTCCCGTTGCTGGGTTGTGTGTCCCGTTGCTGGGTTGTGTGTCCCGTTGCTGGGTTGTGTGTCCCGTTGCTGGGTTGTGTGTCCCGTTGCTGGGTTGTGTGTCCCGTTGCTGGGTTGTGTGTCCCGTTGCTGGGTTGTGTGTCCCGTTGCTGGGTTGTGTGTCCCGTTGCTGGGTTGTGTGTCCCGTTGCTGGGTTGTGTGTCCCGTTGCTGGATTGTGTGTCCCGTTGCTGGGTTGTGTGTCCCGTTGCTGGGTTGTGTGTCCCGTTGCTGGGTTGTGTGTCCCGTTGGTGGGTTGTGTGTCCCGTTGCTGGGTTGTGTGTCCCACTGCTTGGTTGTGTGTCCCGTTGCTGGGTTGTGTGTCTCGTTGCTGGGCTGTGTGTCCCGTTGCTGGGTTGTGTGTCCCGTTGCTGGGTTGTGTGTCCCGTTGCTGGGTTGTGTGTCCCGTTGTTGGGTTGTGTGTCCCGTTGCTGGGTTGTGTGTCCCGTTGCTGGGTTGTGTGTCCCGTTGCTGGGTTGTGTGTCCCGTTGCTGGGTTGTGTGTCCCGTTGCTGGGTTGTGTGTCCCGTTGCTGGGTTGTGTGTCCCGTTGCTGGGTTGTGTGTCCCGTTGCTGGGTTGTGTGTCCCGTTGCTGGGTTGTGTGTCCCGTTGCTGGGTTGTGTGTCCCGTTGCTGGGTTGTGTGTCCCGTTGCTGGGTTGTGTGTCCCGTTGCTGGGTTGTGTGTCCCGTTGCTGGGTTGTGTGTCCCGTTGCTGGGTTGTGTGTCCCGTTGCTGGGTTGTGTGTCCCGTTGCTGGGTTGTGTGTCCCGTTGCTGGGTTGTGTGTCCCGTTGCTGGGTTGTGTGTCCCGTTGCTGGGTTGTGTGTCCCGTTGCTGGGTTGTGTGTCCCGTTGCTGGGTTGTGTGTCCCGTTGCTGGGTTGTGTGTCCCGTTGCTGGGTTGTGTGTCCCGTTGCTGGGTTGTGTGTCCCGTTGCTGGGTTGTGTGTCCCGTTGCTGGGTTGTGTGTCCCGTTGCTGGGTTGTGTGTCCCGTTGCTGGGTTGTGTGTCCCGTTGCTGGGTTGTGTGTCCCGTTGCTGGGTTGTGTGTCCCGTTGCTGGGTTGTGTGTCCCGTTGCTGGGTTGTGTGTCCCGTTGCTGGGTTGTGTGTCCCGTTGCTGGGTTGTGTGTCCCGTTGCTGGGTTGTGTGTCCCGTTGCTGGGTTGTGTGTCCCGTTGCTGGGTTGTGTGTCCCGTTGCTGGGTTGTGTGTCCCGTTGCTGGGTTGTGTGTCCCGTTGCTGGGTTGTGTGTCCCGTTGCTGGGTTGTGTGTCCAGTTGCTGGGTTGTGTGTCCCGTTGCTGGGTTGTGTGTCCCGTTGCTGGGTTGTGTGTCCCGTTGCTGGGTTGTGTGTCCCGTTGCTGGGTTGTGTGTCCCGTTGCTGGGTTGTGTGTCCCGTTGCTGGGTTGTGTGTCCCGTTGCTGGGTTGTGTGTCCCGTTGCTGGGTTGTGTGTCCCGTTGCTGGGTTGTGTGTCCCGTTGCTGGGTTGTGTGTCCCGTTGCTGGGTTGTGTGTCCCGTTGCTGGGTTGTGTGTCCCGTTGCTGGGTTGTGTGTCCCGTTGCTGGGTTGTGTGTCCCGTTGCTGGGCTGTGTGTCCCGTTGCTGGGTTGTGTGTCCCGTTGCTGGGTTGTGTGTCCCGTTGCTGGGGTGTGTGTCCCGTTGTTGGGTTGTGTGTCCCATTGCTGGGTTGTGTGTCCCGTTGCTGGGTTGTGTGTCCCGTTGCGGGGTTGTGTGTCCCGTTGCTGGGTTGTGTGTCCCTTTCCTGGGTTGTGTGTCCCGTTGCTGGGTTGTGTGTCTCGTTGCTGGGTTGTGTGTCCCGTTGCTGGGCTGTGTGTCCCGTTGCTAAGTTGTGTGTCCCGTTGCTGGGTTGTGTGTCCCATTGATTGGTTGTGTGTCCCGTTGCTGGGTTGTGTGTCTCGTTGCTGGGCTGTGTGTCCCGTTGCTGGGTTGTGTGTCCCGTTGCTGGGTTGTGTGTCCCGTTGCTGGGTTGTGTGTCCCGTTGTTGGGTTGTGTGTCCCGTTGCTGGGTTGTGTGTCCCGTTGCTGGGTTGTGTGTCCCGTTGCTGGGTTGTGTGTCCCGTTGCTGGGTTGTGTGTCCCGTTGCTGGGTTGTGTGTCCCGTTGCTGGGTTGTGTGTCCCGTTGCTGGGTTGTGTGTCCCGTTGCTGGGTTGTGTGTCCCGTTGCTGGGTTGTGTGTCCCGTTGCTGGGTTGTGTGTCCCGTTGCTGGGTTGTGTGTCCCGTTGCTGGGTTGTGTGTCCCGTTGCTGGGTTGTGTGTCCCGTTGCTGGGTTGTGTGTCCCGTTGCTGGGTTGTGTGTCCCGTTGCTGGGCTGTGTGTCCCGTTGCTGGGTTGTGTGTCCCGTTGCTGGGTTGTGTGTCCCGTTGCTGGGTTGTGTGTCCCGTTGCTGGGTTGTGTGTCCCGTTGCTGGGTTGTGTGTCCCGTTGCTGGGTTGTGTGTCCCGTTGCTGGGTTGTGTGTCCCGTTGCTGGGTTGTGTGTCCCGTTGCTGGGTTGTGTGTCCCGTTGCTGGGTTGTGTGCCCCGTTGCTGGGTTGTGTGTCCCGTTGCTGGGTTGTGTGACCCGTTGCTGGGTTGTGTGTCCCGTTGCTGGGTTGTGTGTCCCGTTGCTGGGTTGTGTGTCCCGTTGCTGGGTTGTGTGTCCCGTTGCTGGGTTGTGTGTCCCGTTGCTGGGTTGTGTGTGACGGTGCTGGGTTGTGTGCCCCGTTGCTGGGTTGTGTGTCCCGTTGCTGGGTTGTGTGTCCCGTTGCTGGGTTGTGTGTCCCGTTGCTGGGTTGTGTGTCCCGTTGCTGGGTTGTGTGTCCCGTTGCTGGGTTGTGTGTCCCGTTGCTGGGTTGTGTGTCCCGTTGCTGGGTTGTGTGTCCCGTTGCTGGGTTGTGTGTCCCGTTGCTGGGTTGTGTGTCCCGTTGCTGGGTTGTGTGTCCCGTTGCTGGGTTGTGTGTCCCGTTGCTGGGTTGTGTGTCCCGTTGCTGGGTTGTGTGTCCCGTTGCTGGGTTGTGTGTCCCGTTGCTGGGTTGTGTGTCCCGTTGCTGGGTTGTGTGTCCCGTTGCTGGGTTGTGTGTCCCGTTGCTGGGTTGTGTGTCCCGTTGCTGGGTTGTGTGTCCCGTTGTTGGGTTGTGTGTCCCGTTGCTGGGTTGTGTGTCCCGTTGCTGGGTTGTGTGTCCCGTTGCTGGGTTGTGTGTCCCGTTGCTGGGTTGTGTGTCCCGTTGCTGGGTTGTGTGTCCCGTTGCTGGGTTGTGTGTCCCGTTGCTGGGTTGTGTGTCCCGTTGGTGGGTTGTGTGTCCCGTTGTTGGGTTGTGTGTCCCGTTGTTGGGTTGTGTGTCCCGTTGCTGGGTTGTGTGTCCCGTTGCTGGGTTGTGTGTCCCGTTGCTGGGTTGTGTGTCCCGTTGCTGGGTTGTGTGTCCCGTTGCTGGGTTGTGTGTCCCGTTGCTGGGTTGTGTGTCCCGTTGCTGGGTTGTGTGTCCCGTTGCTGGGTTGTGTGTCCCGTTGCTGGGTTGTGTGTCCCGTTGCTGGGTTGTGTGTCCCGTTGCTGGGTTGTGTGTCCCGTTGCTGGGTTGTGTGTCCCGTTGCTGGGTTGTGTGTCCCGTTGCTGGGTTGTGTGTCCCGTTGCTGGGTTGTGTGTCCCGTTGCTGGGTTGTGTGTCCCGTTGCTGGGTTGTGTGTCCCGTTGCTGGGTTGTGTGTCCCGTTGCTGGGTTGTGTGTCCCGTTGCTGGGTTGTGTGTCCCGTTGCTGGGTTGTGTGTCCCGTTGCTGGGTTGTGTGTCCCGTTGCTGGGTTGTGTGTCCCGTTGCTGGGTTGTGTGTCCCGTTGCTGGGTTGTGTGTCCCGTTGCTGGGTTGTGTGTCCCGTTGCTGGGTTGTGTGTCCCGTTGCTGGGTTGTGTGTCCCGTTGCTGGGTTGTGTGTCCCGTTGCTGGGTTGTGTGTCCCGTTGCTGGGTTGTGTGTCCCGTTGCTGGGTTGTGTGTCCCGTTGCTGGGTTGTGTGTCCCGTTTCTGGGTTGTGTGTCCCGTTGCTGGGTTGTGTGTCCCGTTGCTGGGTTGTGTGTCCCGTTGCTGGGTTGTGTGTCCCGTTGCTGGGTTGTGTGTTGCTGGGTTGTGTGTCCCGTTGCTGGGTTGTGTGTCCCGTTGCTGGGTTGTGTGTCCCGTTGCTGGGTTGTGTGTCCCGTTGCTGGGTTGTGTGTCCCGTTGCTGGGTTGTGTGTCCCGTTGCTGGGTTGTGTGTCCCGTTGCTGGGTTGTGTGTCCCGTTGCTGGGTTGTGTGTCCCGTTGCTGGGTTGTGTGTCCCGTTGCTGGGTTGTGTGTCCCGTTGCTGGGTTGTGTGTCCCGTTGCTGGGTTGTGTGTCCCGTTGCTGGGTTGTGTGTCCCGTTGCTGGGGTGTGTGTCCCGTTGCTGGGTTGTGTGTCCCGTTGCCCCGTTGCTGGGTTGTGTGTCCCGTTGCTGGGTTGTGTGTCCCGTTGCTGGGTTGTGTGTCCCGTTGTTGGGTTGTGTGTCCCGTTGTTGGGTTGTGTGTCCCGTTGCTGGGTTGTGTGTCCCGTTGCTGGGTTGTGTGTCCCGTTGCTGGGTTGTGTGTCCCGTTGCTGGGTTGTGTGTCCCGTTGCTGGGTTGTGTGTCCCGTTGCTGGGTTGTGTGTCCCGTTGCTGGGTTGTGTGTCCCGTTGCTGGGTTGTGTGTCCCGTTGCTGGGTTGTGTGTCCCGTTGCTGGGTTGTGTGTCCCGTTGCTGGGTTGTGTGTCCCGTTGCTGGGTTGTGTGTCCCGTTGCTGGGTTGTGTGTCCCGTTGTTGGGTTGTGTGTCCCGTTGCTGGGTTGTGTGTGTGTCCCGTTGCTGGGTTGTGTGTCCCGTTGCTGGGTTGTGGGTCCCGTTGCTGGGTTGTGTGTCCCGTTGATGGGTTGTGTGTCCCGTTGCTGGGTTGTGTGTCCCGTTGCTGGGTTGTGTGTCCCGTTGCTGGGTTGTGTGTCCCGTTGCTGGGTTGTGTGTCCCGTTGCTGGGTTGTGTGTCCCGTTGCTGGGTTGTGTGTCCCGTTGCTGGGTTGTGTGTCCCGTTGCTGGGTTGTGTGTCCCGTTGCTGGGTTGTGTGTCCCGTTGCTGGGTTGTGTGTCCCGTTGCTGGGTTGTGTGTCCCGTTGCTGGGTTGTGTGTCCCGTTGCTGAGTTGTGTGTCCCGTTGCTGGGTTGTGTGTCCCGTTGCTGGGTTGTGTGTCCCGTTGCTGGGTTGTGTGTCCCGTTGCTGGGTTGTGTGTCCCGTTGGTGGGTTGTGTGTCACGTTGCGGGGGTGTGTGTCCCGTTGCTGGGTTGTGTGTCCCGTTGCTGGGTTGTGTGTCCCGTTGCTGAGTTGTGTGTCCCGTTGCTGGGTTGTGTGTCCCGTTGCTGGGTTGTGTGTCCCGTTGCTGGGTTGTGTGTCCCGTTGCTGGGTTGTGTGTCCCGTTGCTGGGTTGTGTGTCCCGTTGCTGGGTTGTGTGTCCCGTTGTTGGGTTGTGTGTCCCGTTGTAGGGTTGTGTGTCCCGTTGCTGGGTTGTGTGTCCCGTTGCTGGGTTGTGTGTCCCGTTGCTGGGTTGTGTGTCCCGTTGCTGGGTTGTGTGTCCCGTTGCTGGGCTGTGTGTCCCGTTGCTGGGTTGTGTGTCCCGTTGCTGGGTTGTGTGTCCCGTTGTTGGGTTGTGTGTCCCGTTGTTGGGTTGTGTGTCCCGTTGCTGGGTTGTGTCCCGTTGCTGGGTTGTGTCCCGTTGCTGGGCTGTGTGTCCCGTTGCTTTGTTGTGTGTCCCGTTGCTGGGCTGTGTGTCCCGTTGCTGGGCTGCGTCCCGTTGCTGGGTTGTGTGTCCCTTTGCTGGGTTGTGTGTCCCGTTGCTGGGCTGTGTGTCCCGTTGCTGGGTTGTGTGTCCCGTTGCTGGGTTGTGTGTCCCGTTGCTGGGTTGTGTGTCCCGTTGCTGGGTTGTGTGTCCCGTTGTTGGGTTGTGTGTCCCGTTGCTGGGTTGTGTGTCCCGTTGCTGGGTTGTGTGTCCCGTTGCTGGGTTGTGTGTCCCGTTGATGGGTTGTGTGTCCCGTTGCTGGGTTGTGTGTCCCGTTTCTGGGTTGTGTGTCCCGTTGCTGGGTTGTGTGTCCCGTTGCTGGGTTGTGTGTCCCGTTGCTGGGTTGTATGTCCCGTTGCTGGGTTGTGTGTCCCGTTGCTGGGTTGTGTGTCCCGTTGCTGGGTTGTGTGTCCCGTTGTTGGGTTGTGTGTCCCGTTCTTGGGTTGTGTGTCCCGTTGCTGGGTTGTGTGTCCCATTGCTGGGTTGTGTGTCCCGTTGCTGGGTTGTGTGTCCCGTTGCTGGGTTGTGTGTCCAGTTGCTGGGTTGTGTGTCCCGTTGCTGGGGTGTGTGTCCCGTTGCTGGGTTGTGTGTCCCGTTGTTGGGTTGTGTGTGCCGTTGCTGGGTTGTGTGTCCCGTTGCTGGGTTGTGTGTCCCTTTGCTGGGTTGTATGTCCCGTTGCTGGGTTGTGTGTCCCGTTGCTGGGTTGTGTGTCCCGTTGCTGGGCTGTGTGTCCCGTTGCTAAGTTGTGTGTCCCGTTGCTGGGTTGTGTGTCCCATTGCTGGGTTGTGTGTCCCGTTGCTGGGTTGTGTGTCCTGTTGCTGGGTTGTGTGTCCCGTTGCTGGGTTGTGTGTCCCATTGCTGGGTTGTGTGTCCCGTTGCTGGGTTGTGTGTCCCGTTGTTGGGTTGTGTGTCCCGTTGCTGGGTTGTGTGTCCCGTTGCTGGGTTGCGTGTCCCATTGCTGGGTTGTGTGTCCCGTTGCTGTGTTGCGTGTCCCGTTGCTGGGTTGTGTGTCCCGTTGCTGGGTTGTGTGTCCCGTTGTTGGGTTGTGTGTCCCGTTGTTGGGTTGTGTGTCCCGTTGCTGGGTTGTGTGTCCCGTTGTTGGGTTGTGTGTCCCGTTGTTGGGTTGTGTGTCACGTTGCTGGGTTGTGTGTCCGGGTGCTGGGTTGTGTGTCCCGTTGCTGGGTTGCGTGTCCCGTTGCTGGGTTGTGTGTCCCGTTGCTGGGCTGTGTGTCCCGTTGCTGGGTTGTGTGTCCCGTTGCTGGGTTCTGTGTCCCATTGCTGGGTTGCGTGTCCCGTTGCTGGGTTGTGTGTCCCGTTGCTGGGTTGTGTGTCCCGTTTCTGGGTTGTGTGTCCCGTTGCTGGGTTGTGTGTCCCGTTGCTGGGTTGTGTGTCCCGTTGCTGGGTTGTGTGTCCCGTTTCTGGGTTGTGTGTCCCGTTGCTTGGTTGTGTGTCCCGTTGCTGGGTTGTGTGTCCCGTTGCTGGGTTGTGTGTCCCGTTGCTGGGTTGTGTGTCCCGTTGCTGGGTTGTGTGTCCCGTTGCTGGGTTGTGTGTCCCGTTGCTGGGTTGTGTGTCCCGTTGCTGGGTTGTGTGTCCCGTTGCTGGGTTGTGTGTCCCGTTGCTGGGTTGTGTGTCCCGTTGCTGGGTTGTGTGTCCCGTTGCTGGGTTGTGTGTCCCGTTGCTGGGGTGTGTGTCCCGTTGCTGGGTTGTGTGTCCCGTTGTTGGGTTGTGTGTCCCGTTGCTGGGTTGTGTGTCCCGTTGCTGGGTTGTGTGTCCCGTTGTTGGGTTGTGTGTCCCGTTGTTGGGTTGTGTGTCCCGTTGTTGGGTTGTGTGTCCCGTTGCTGGGTTGTGTGTCCCGTTGCTGGGTTGTGTGTCCCGTTGCTGGGTTGTGTGTCCCGTTGCTGGGTTGTGTGTCCCGTTGCTGGGTTGTGTGTCCCGTTGCTGGGTTGTGTGTCCCGTTGCTGGGTTGTGTGTCCCATTGCTGGGTTGTGTGTCCCGTTGCTGGGTTGTGTGTCCCGTTGCTGGGTTGTGTGTCCCGTTGCTGGGTTGTGTGTCCCGTTGCTGGGTTGTGTGTCCCGTTGTTGGGTTGTGTGTCCCGTTGTTGGGTTGTGTGTCCCGTTGCTGATTTGTGTGTCCCGTTGCTGGGTTGTGTGTCCCGTTGCTGGGTTGTGTGTCCCGTTGCTGGTTTGTGTGTCCCGTTGCTGGGCTGTGTGTCCCGTTGCTAAGTTGTGTGTCCCGTTGCTGGGTTGTGTGTCCCATTGCTTGGTTGAGTCCCGTTGCTGGGTTGTGTGTCCTGTTGCTGGGTTGTGTGTCCCGTTGCTGGGTTGTGTGTCCCATTGCTGGGTTGTGTGTCCCGTTGCTGGGTTGTGTGTCCCGTTGTTGGGTTGTGTGTCCCGTTGCTGGGTTGTGTGTCCCGTTGCTGGGTTGCGTGTCCCGTTGCTGGGTTGTGTGTCCCGTTGCTGTGTTGTGTGTCCCGTTGCTGGGTTGTGTGTCCCGTTGCTGGGTTGTGTGTCCCGTTGTTGGGTTGTGTGTCCCGTTGTTGGGTTGTGTGTCCCGTTGCTGGGTTGTGTGTCCCGTTGCTAGGTTGTGTGTCCCGTTGCTGGGTTGTGTGTCCCGTTGCTGGGTTGTGTGTCCCGTTTCTGGGTTGTGTGTCCCGTTGCTGGGTTGTGTGTCCCGTTGCTGGGTTGTGTGTCCCGTTGCTGGGTTGTGTGTCCCGTTGCTGGGTTGTGTGTCCCGTTGCTGGGTTGTGTGTCCCGTTGCTGGGTTGTGTGTCCCGTTGTTGGGTTGTGTGTCCCGTTGTAGGGTTGTGTGTCCCGTTGCTGGGTTGTGTGTCCCGTTGCTGGGTTGTGTGTCCCGTTGCTGGGTTGTGTGTCCCGTTGCTGGGTTGTGTGTCCCGTTGCTGGGCTGTGTGTCCCGTTGCTGGGTTGTGTGTCCCGTTGCTGGGTTGTGTGTCCCGTTGTTGGGTTGTGTGTCCCGTTGCTGGGTTGTGTGTCCCGTTGCTGGGTTGTGTGTCCCGTTGCTGGGTTGTGTGTCCCGTTGCTGGGGTGTGTGTCCCGTTGCTGGGTTGTGTGTCCCGTTGTTGGGTTGTGTGTCACGTTGCTGGGTTGTGTGTCCCGTTGCTGGGTTGTGTGTCCCGTTGTTGCGTTGTGTGTCCCGTTGTTGGGTTGTGTGTCCCTTTGTTGGGTTGTGTGTCCCGTTGCTGGGTTGTGTGTCCCGTTGCTGGGTTGTGTGTCCCGTTGCTGGGTTGTGTGTCCCGTTGCTGGGTTGTGTGTCCCATTGCTGGGTTGTGTGTCCCGTTGCTGGGTTGTGTGTCCCGTTGCTGGGTTGTGTGTCCCGTTGTTGGGTTGTGTGTCCCATTGTTGGGTTGTGTGTCCCGTTGTTGGGTTGTGTGTCCCGTTGCTGGGTTGTGTGTCCCGTTGCTGGGTTGTGTGTCCCGTTGCTGGGTTTTGTGTCCCGTTGCTGGGTTGTGTGTCCCGTTTCTGGGTTGTGTGTCCCGTTGCTGGGTTGTGTGTCCCGTTGCTGGGTTGTGTGTCCCATTGCTGGGTTGTGTGTCCCGTTGCTGGGTTGTGTGTCCCGTTGCTGGGTTGTGTGTCCCGTTGTTGGGTTGTGTGTCCCGTTGTTGGGTTGTGTGTCCCGTTGCTGGGTTGTGTGTCCCGTTGCTGGGTTGTGTGTCCCGTTGCTGGGTTGTGTGTCCCGTTGCTGGGTTGTGTGTCCCGTTGCTGGGCTGTGTGTCCCGTTGCTAAGTTGTGTGTCCCGTTGCTGGGTTGTGTGTCCCATTGCTGGGTTGTGTGTCCCGTTGCTGGGTTGCGTGTCCCATTGCTGGGTTGTGTGTCCCGTTGCTGGGTTGTGTGTCCCATTGTTGGGTTGTGTGTCCCGTTGCTGGGTTGTGTGTCCCATTGCTGGGTTGTGTGTCCCGTTGCTGGGTTGTGTGTCCCGTTGCTGGGTTGTGTGTCCCGTTGTTGGGTTGTGTGTCCCGTTGTTGGGTTGTGTGTCCCGTTGCTGGGTTGTGTGTCCCGTTGCTGGGTTGTGTGTCCCGTTGCTGGGTTGTGTGTCCCGTTGCTGGGTTGTGTGTCCCGTTGCTGGGCTGTGTGTCCCGTTGCTAAGTTGTGTGTCCCGTTGCTGGGTTGTGTGTCCCATTGCTTGGTTGTGTGTCCCGTTGCTGGGTTGTGTGTCTCGTTGCTGGGCTGTGTGTCCCGTTGCTGGGTTGTGTGTCCCGTTGCTGGGTTGTGTGTCCCATTGCTGGGTTGTGTGTCCCGTTGCTGGGTTGTGTGTCCCGTTGCTGGGTTGTGTGTCCCGTTGTTGGGTTGTGTGTCCCGTTGTTGGGTTGTGTGTCCCGTTGCTGGGTTGTGTGTCCCGTTGCTGGGTTGTGTGTCCCGTTGCTGGGTTGTGTGTCCCGTTGCTGGGTTGTGTGTCCCGTTGCTGGGCTGTGTGTCCCGTTGCTAAGTTGTGTGTCCCGTTGCTGGGTTGTGTGTCCCATTGCTGGGTTGTGTGTCCCGTTGCTGGGTTGTGTGTCCTGTTGCTGGGTTGTGTGTCCCGTTGCTGGGTTGTGTGTCCCATTAGTAGTATATATTGGTCGATCTAGGAACACTGCCGGATAATGACCATGGAAAATGCGATAATGATGGGGTTTGCATGACAGGGTAATTGTTTAATATGATTAATCATGGCCCAAGGGGATAGAGAGACTTATTCCTATGCATTAATAAGTAGGTACATAAAGTAGAACAAAGGATTCGGGTGTGCAGGTGGCAGATTCCGGGATAATGAGTGTGGAAAAGAATGTGATAATGGGTGGTCTGCATAAGCACATGTGCTGTCAGGGGGTACAAGTTTAATATGTTTAATCATCCCCCAGGGGATAGAGAGATTTATTTCTGTGTAATTACTAAGTATAGGAAGGTAGGTAATGATCACTTCTGACACCCCAAACTCAATCACTCTGATAGATGAGAGAGGCAGTACAAAAAAGGATTCAGGTGTGCAGGTGGGCAGATTCCCAGGATAATGAGTGTGGAAAAAGAATGTGATAATGGGTTGGTCTTCATAAGCACAGGTGCTGTCAGGGGTACAAGATTTAATATGTTTAAACATCCCCCAAGGGGATAGAGAGAGAGAGAGGCTTATTTCTGTGTAATTACTAATTATAAGAAGGTAGGGTAATGATCACTTTTGACTCCCCAAACTCAATCACTCTGATAGATGGGAGAGACAGTACAAAGGATTCAGGTGACTGGGTACAAGCTTACCATCTCCGAGGGAGTCCCCCCCCCCTTTCCCGGGGCTGCGACTCACTGACGCGACTGTTGCTACTTCACAACAACACTGCTGGGTTTAAAGAACGCGGTAATGGATGGGCAGCCGGTCGCCCGAGGGAACCGGATTCCGGGATAATGACCATGGAAAAATAATGAGATAATGGGGGGTCTGTATGACCTTAGGGCTGACAGGGTAGGAGTTTAATATGTTTAATCATCCCCCAAGGGGATAGAGAGTCTTATTACTAAGTAGGAACAGAAGTAGAGTAATGATCACTTCTGACTCCCCAAACTCTATTACACTGATAGATGGGAGAGAGAGGCAGTACAAAGGATTCAGGTGACTGGGGCTCTCTGATGGAGTGTTGCGGCGGGCCTGCTTCTTTGGAGGTCATCGGGTGTGATTATCAGCCCTGCGCCCGCTCTCCGGCTACATCGGGGGCATCTGTGTGAAAAAGGATAATAACCTAATTTTTCAAAGGGTGAAAACAAAAAAAGTCTCTCTTAGCAAATATATTTATTAGTTAACATTACATTGTTTTATTCCTCCTCTCCCTCAGAACAGCTAGCTTCTAAGAGCATGAAACTACGAGCAGTGGCGGAAGATCTACCTCTCTCGCGTCGATGCTTGACCCTGGGGAAAAAATCTCTTACGGTTTTTTCTCTTCCCCGCCAAAGATTGCAACTGTCTCTCATCTCTAGTTCCTCTTCTTCTTCTGTACTCCCTTCTTCAGTACTGCTATTAGCTTCTTCGTCTTCCTCCACTTTGTCATCTGTTTTATCTTTAAATAATTTAAACTTTGTTTCTCTGGCATCTGGATGACCATAGGATACAGAGTGATAGGCATCTAAGTAAAAGCGCTTATCATCAAATGAGCTAAGACCTCGTTTCCTAGTGGTGATAGTGGTCATCTGACCTTTTAAATTTCTAATTTGACTATATTGGAAGGTATGTTTAGAACCGTCTTCCAGCACACTTCTAAAGTTATTATGAGTTAATAATTGTTGTTCAGACTGAGGAACTCCTTTTGCAGCGATAGTGTTGTTATTATCTGCTAGCAGGATGCTATACATTTTGGGTTTAATGCAGACTATTTCTGAAATAAGGCGGTCCCCCACCTCACTTTTAAGTAAGCCTAGAGATCCCTTCCTTGAGTCATTGTAGAGAGGATGATCTGTGGGGAAATTAGATGTGTCTATCCATTTCCTCAATGGTTCCTTACCGATTTCATCAGTAAGGTTTTTGATGCCCTCTAAACAGGCGATGACACTATCGGTATCTGAATAGATTAGTTTTATTTTGTCTTGGTATGTTTTCTTAAGAATCATATACCAAAAATGGTACAGCTTAAATTTGGCAAGTTCTAGTATCTGGTAACCTATGTAATTAGGGTAAGTGAGTTTTATGGCTGGCGTCCCCGTCGTAACCAATACTTTGTTTTCTGAAAGCTTTATGGCTTTCTTAAATAGTGGCTTACTCACCGCTCGCAAAAATGCTCCCGCTGATGTTATGAGCTTCGTTTTGTTGGCATATTTTGATGGATTAAACAATGTCTTGCCGAATACAGAATTGGTCAACAATTTAAATAATCGCTGACAGTCTTTACTAGTGCTACTATTGCGTTGCCTCACGTTCGTTTCAACAAAGCCCGCCAGATATTTTCCTTGTGAGAATTCATATATGCTATGAATTTTCTCAATTTGTAGACCTATCTCCAAGAACAACTGCAATAAAGGCAATGATATTAGGTAGTTTCGTTTGGGGAGATGGTCCCCCACTAATTTAGTATTTTTACGGGGTAGTTTTTGATTACTGATAGCCAATAGCTGTTTGCTGTACTCAGATAGATCATCTAATGTTATCTGTTTGTGATAGAGACATAGTGGTAAGTCATCCGTGTAGCGAGCTAATTCTGGGGCTATTCCTAGAGTGTCTATAAGAAGCCAGTAACCTTTTATAGAGTCTTGAGGATTCTTCTGGAGAAGACTGCCATTTGCGAGAAAACTCGCCATTTCTGCGGGTGAGAGTTTTCGAATGTTTGCGTAGGGCAGCGCCTCAGTCATGCAAGAACCATAAAGAGAATTAAAATCCCAGTATAGCAAAAATTTACTTACTAAGTTTTTCTCATCAAAATTGGGATTAATGAACTGGTTATTGGCCTGAGCAAACGTCCTAACAGCAGTAGTGAAGCCGCCTCTTATATTAGACTGTATGATGTTATAAAGCTCCTGATCAGTAATTAATTCTAATTCCACTCCACTGGTTTTTAAGAAGGCATCATAGGCAAAGCCGGGGAGAGAAACATAGTGAACAACATCTAGATTATAGATGTTGTATAATAATCTCCTATGCAAGGTGAATATGTCAGCCAGAAGTCCTACATCACAGCTGAGATATACTAGGAGATAGTCTCCTAGAGTTTGACAAGCTGTTTTCTCCCAAACCAGATGAGCATGATCGAATTCTTCTTGGCTAATATGCTTCTTAGACAGAGAACTGTAGAAAGCTCTTTTTGGGGGTAAAGTCTTCTCTTCGAGCCTTTCTGGGGAGCTGCAATATTCATAAGGAAACACTTGTTTGCCGGTTAATAAGCTTCCCCAACTTTCGGGGGGTAGATGACTTATCATCGCCTCTGTGAATTTCAAGGGTGATTTTGAAGCTATGTGCGCCTGAGCCAAACTAGCCAAACCAGCGGACAAGAAGGCTAGACTATCCAGGAAACGTAGTGCTCCTATTTCTACTTTTAGAAATTTATATCCCTGTTTCATTAAAACATTGATTGGGGCTTTAACACTTAGTTCTTTAATTATCAAAGCCATATCATATGATAGGTTATGAATAATAACAGGCAAATATTTACCTGAATTTTTCTGCCTTAAATTGCAATTATTGCAGAGTGCTCCTAAATAATTAGCCTTAGGCATTAGATGGTCATGATGCCTCACCTTTGGTTTGGTAAGAGTAAAGTCCTGATGACAGAAGTTGCACTTCTTCTGTATGGCAAAATGTATATGCTGCTCCCTGGTCATATGAAGCGGATAACAGGGAGTGTTCATCTTTATCCAATCCCATAAAGACGAAAGTCTATCATACATATGATCAATACACTGTACCCCCCGATGGACATATCTATCTATTATAGTGCTATTTCTGTCTATCACTATATAGCCATAAGCTATTGCTACGTGTCTAGCTGTTATTACCCCCTCTGGCTTACGATTATCGAGATAAGCTTCTAAATCCACAAAGGCAGTATGAGAGGGCAAGTAGCCCTTGTGAGTATTTTTGAATTTACAAACGCTTCCAGCTGGGGGAAAAATCAACTTTTGTTGGTTGTCGCATGAATTGAAGTGAGTTTTTAAGTTGCAAATGTCACTATATTCACTTAAACAATTCAAGCAAAAGTGCTTATTGCGTGAATGTTTTCTGGAGAAAATTCTCATATATTTCTGGAAGTGTTTGATTAAAGCTACATGAGTCTTTCCCAACAATAACAGGGGCACTACCAGTGAATATTTATTACTACCCCGACGACATAAAGTAGCATGATAGGTCCCTTCATGAGAAGTTAAGCAATAAATAAATATTGATATTTTGTTGTCAGACTCGAGTTTGTGGATGTCACTCCACTGGACAGGGAGAGTCACTCGCGAGTAATTGACAAATTTCTGAAGGCTATCACATCTAGATAAATATCGTCTGATTTTATACCAGCCCCAGCCAAGTCTACGACAGAAAAAGGCCGCCAGACATTGAATAAAACAGCTATTTTTTACTCCTCTCGGGTTAAATATCTGATTTTTCCCTCGTAAAGATGTGGGATATTCTATATAGTCTCCTAGGTATCCACGCACTCCATTCTTGCATATTACAATATGAAAACCCTTTATATAATCTAGTATGAAGCCTGATCCCTCGCCCGATGAAATTTCAGTTTCTAATCGCATGCTAAGGTACTCCCTCCATGACCGTAAGAGCCGAGATATATCATCTCGTGTAACTAGTTGCGCGGGAAAAGTTATATAATGCTCACGACTGTCATCCTCTCCCAGTAGCGACTGTCTGCGCAAAATAAGGCTCAGTTCGGCATAAATCCTAAGAGCATTTTCATAAAGTGCTCGTCCTGATAGAACAGTGAAAAACTGTAATATGTGCCTCATAAATGTTGTTGCGAAGGACTGAAGAAATAATATGGGGTCGTGTTTATGAGAGGCAGGAATTGAATATTTTATTCGACAGAAGTGACCTTGAAAACATTCCGACCGACTCGTAATGTGTGGTTCCTCTGAAATGGAATCGTCTCCCATTTCACTCTCTTCCTCATCTGAACAAAAATTTTTTTTACCTGAAGTGAACCTTCGATTAACAGAGGAGGGGGAACCCAAGAAAGAGTAGTAATGATCCTTGGAAGAGGAGCTGTCACTTGTGGCGGCTGGTCTCCATCCACTGGGACCGGCAATCGGCTCAACTTGCTCTTGTGGGAGTGTTACGGTCGAAGATTCATCGGAGGACACAGACTGATCTGCATAATATAATTAGAGAAAGTTATTTATTATTATTTTGTTTTAGAGCCATACTAGACTAATTATAACTCTAGCAATCTTTTAAAAAAATGTTACTGTTAAAGTATAAAACTGGGAGAAGCTAAGCAATCTATGGAATATATGCGGTTCTCAAATGATTTTTATTCTTGTTAGTGAGATACTTTATAAACATATCTTAAAAATGTTTGACTGTTAATAAAAATAATTGATTAAGAAAAGAGCGCTGACCTCTTTCTTCCTGGCCCGCCCCCCGGATCATCTGCTTGGAGTATTGCCCCGCCCCAACTGTTGGAAAAAATTATTATTAGCTCAAAGACTTATTTCATTATCTGAAAATAGCAGTTTTAAGAAAACATCAATTCAGAGCAATAACCTGGGTATCTCACCTGTCACGCATCTCCTGCGATGAGCTGTGACATTCGCCACACACACTGATAGCCCGCAGAAACTACAGGAGAAAGTGTGGTGAGCTGCATCCTGAGGGTATAATCGCCCGCATAGGTGGCATCTGCGAGCTGGGTGACGAGTCATATCTGTAAATACACACTCTCACTCTCATATTCCATAAATTATTTAAATTATAGATAATATTTTAATCTCCCATAGATAGAGAAGTTTTTACCTGCTCTAATCTAAGCTGGTAACTTTCTTGAGTGAGCGGGAAGAGCACCTTTCGCCCTAGACGAAAAGGTGAGCGTATTTATAGCACGCTTTTAGGATAGCGTGCTCATAAGATGCTTAATTTTCCCCAAAGTAGAGGTACAGTTTTTCACATCAGTCTCTCTCTATTTTCACGAGAATCTTTTAAACAAAAATCCCTGCAAGTCTATATATTATAAATATAATCTAGAAAAGATTTCTTATTGTCAATAAAGTAAGAGGGATAAAATCTGGGAAGAACTCTTTTCCCGAACGAAAAAATAAGAATTTAGACCGGGCAAGTAGGGAGGATTACGTAAATTGCCATAGTCATGTGAATTTCCCATTTGTATAAAGCCGAGGCGAGGGAAAGATTAATTAATTAATTTATAGATACTGACCATCGCCAAAACTAAATATTCTTAAAAATAATAATAATAATATATTTTTCCCCAAAATAAAAATAAATAGGCATCAGCCGGCAGAAAGTGGCGGGGCCTGCTTCTCTTTGTCTGTGACCTCCATTCGACCCACCACCACCTGGCGTAGGGAAGGTAGTGAAACTGCGTAATATCCAGACGACCTTCACTGTCGGTCGGGCTTTTTTTCTATGGTCTTCTGGCGGGAGAAAGGCCATGCCGCCATTGTTATCTTCATCTCTGGGATAAACTCCCCCCTCCCTCCCCTCTGCTTTGAACTAAAAAGAAATGTTTATATATAAGATGATTCTTCCACAAAAAGGCTCATTTGAGATGGGAAGATGGACAAGGTCTGTACCTTTACAGAGGAAGAGTTGAATATTTTCAGAGAGCCTGCAAGAATACTTGTTGCTGGTTTTAGCGGGGCAGGCAAGAGCAGTCTAGTGGAGCGTTTATGTAAAAAATATGCCGGTTCTTTCGCGAGAATAATCATTTCCAGTCTGGATGATAAAACTCACCCTTTGAAACAAATCACCTCTCTTAGTGAGAAAATCATTTTAGTGAAAGGTCTCATTAACCCGGCGGATTACCAAAATCCCCTTGAGACAGACAATAGCTCTCTGTATATAATTGATGACCTTTTTAATGAAGCAGTTAAGAGTGATGTTATAGCCAATATTTTTACTAGAGGAAGACACGAGCAAATATCCGTAATTCTCATATCTCAAAATTTATTTCCACAAGGAAAATACGCTCGCACGATCACGCTTAATTGTAGTCAATATATTTTATTAAGACAACGAGATCTGTCTCAGTTGGAATGTCTCGGGCGACAAATTTATGGAAAAAATCTAGCCCCGAAATTTGTTGAGATATATCGTCACGTCACTGCGGATAAATACGGCTATCTTCTGGTTGATTTAACCGCTCCAGAGGAAATTCAATTACGAAGCTTCATTACCGGAGAGGGCAACTGTGAAACTGTATACCGCTGGTAAAAACAAAAATGGCCTTAAATTCACATAAAAAGAAAATTCTAGAAAAAGTATTTAGAGACGTCAATAGCCCCGGGGGCTTTACTGGGAATGTTAACAAACTTTTTAGAGCAGCTAGGGAGAAAAACGCCTCTATTACTTATAAAGACGTAGTAGATTATCTCTCTTCTCAGAGGGCCTATACTTTGCATAAATTGCAGCCTCTGCGATTTCCCAGACGGAAAATCATAGCCGCTGCCCCTCGCATTATACTCACCTGCGACTTGGCGGACATGACTTTATTACATTCCCACAATGGTGGCATTAAATATATTTTGTTATGCATAGATGTCTTTTCAAGGTTAATGAAGGCGGTAGGACTAGTCAGAAAAAACTCAAAAAGCGTCTTGTCAGCCTTACGAAATATTATAGAAAGCCCCACCTTCCGTGGAATTTCGAGATTACACACGGACAGAGGGGCCGAGTTTTATAACCGTCCTCTTCTGAATTACCTAAAAAAAAAAAATATTAAATTATACAGTACCTTCTCGGACACTAAGGCTGCAATAGCGGAACGAGCTATTCACACGCTTAAGCATAGAATCTACCGCTATATGACTTTAACAAATTCTTTAAAATATATAGAGGTATTACCAGCCATAGTAGAAACTTACAACTCAACTCCTCACTCCTCTCTCAAGAAAGGTCAAACTCCACAACAAGTGCATTCTCTGAGTCTTCCTCGAGACATTCGTCGGCAGTTTGGGCTAATGTATTTAAATGCCCGTCCTCATCAGCCTCGTACTAGTCCACGACTGACTCCTGGAGCGCATGTGCGGATAACTAGGCACCGGGGGATATTTCACAAGAGTTATTGGCCTCAAAACACCGAAGAAATTTTTAAAATCCAATCGGTTGATAATTCGCAAGTAATCCCCACATATTCTCTTATCGACCTGAGCGGGGAAAAAATACTCGGGCAATTTTACGCTCAGGAATTAATAGAAACATCTCTACCTGAATTTTTTCCCATTAAAATATTGAGACGGAGAAGAAAAACTGACGGCAGTAGAGAATATCTGGTGAGCTGGGTGGGTTATCCCCGAAGTGCAGATAGCTGGGTGCACGAGAAGGACATGCAAAATGTCAGACAGGGGTAAGCCCCTAGCAGTGCAACACAGAGACTTATTAATTTTATTAAACAAACTTCCAGCTAAAGCTCGCAATCGTATTATTAAGGAATTAAAAAAAAAAGAAATTAATTGCATATCTGAGATATTTACTAATTTTCTTAAGAAAAATCTAACAGTAGAACCGACTATTTTGAGCAAATTAAAGAAGTTTAGAGGAGACATTCTCACCGTTGCCCGTAAACGAACTCCACTTTATAAAAAAAAAAATATTCTTCTTTCGAAGCGTGGAGGAGCCATCTTAACTACACTCTTACCTCTGGTCATCTCGCTGATTAGTAGTTTTATAAAGTAAAAAATAATCGAAATGGTGGTAAAGGAATTTTGTCTCATCCCTCGGCTAACCGCCGAAAAATATATTTTTAAAAATGGAACAAATATCTTACCCACTCCTAAGCGCGAATCTCCTTTTCCCCGCCTTCGCAGAAGCACTGCAACCACCACTATGGCGCGTAGGAAGGAATCTTCCAGCCTCTCGAGAGTGAAAGTGAAACCAGCCCAAAGCAAGGATGAGAAGGTCAGCTCCTGCCCCAGCATAGCAACTCGCCCTCATAAGGGTAATTGCCGCTTCGGGCTACCACCTCCCACGAGCGGGCACCCACCCGAGCTCTTTGTTGAGACTGGCGAGTCCCCCATAAAAAAAAAAAAAAAAAATAAGCTCGCTCGCTGTAATGCCGCCCGCGGCGGTGGCGGCAGTGGCGGCAGTGGCGGCGGCTGCGGCGGCTGCGGTGGCGGGCGCGCCCGCGGTAGTTGCCGCGAGGAGTCTAAGAGTAAAAAAAAAAAAAATCCGAAACAGAAAATAATAGCCAATAATAATAAACTCCCGCCGGAAATACTTTTATCTTTAATATCAAGAAAAAACAACAGTCTTTCTCTCTCGCCTGAGGACTCTTCCCCAAATTTAAATGAAATAATTGATCTGTATTTCACGAGAGAAGAATTGCCATACGCGAAATCTATGCTAAATCTATTCAAAAATAATTCTTTCATTCGGTGGGATAAGAGAGGTATTTTATTCCCTCCATACCATAATTTAAACATCTTACAAATCATTAAATCTTTGACAAGCAGTCGAGCGTACATCGATAAAAAACTTTTGCCCGTTGTAGGGGAATTAGTGAGCCTTATTAGATTAGAGCCAAGATTTATAAAAAATCACAAGGCGAGAAAACAATTATTAGGCAGTTTTTATGTTAAAAAGACCGCGGAAAAAAAGCCGCTCTGGCTAGCCTATTGAAATTTAAGCTTTCATAAAGTCGAGAGAAGAGCTTTGCCCGCTTTAGTAAATACCGGGACAGGATAGAGACAAGAAGTTCCTTCTCGAAGTGCTATTCATAAAAAAAAAAAAAAAATGGACCAGCCATCAGTTGATTATCCCGAGAGAATTAATCTCCCGTTGAATGAAGAAGGAGAAAAGGACCCCAGTTTGTCGATATTATTACATCAATTAACGTCAAGACGAAAGATTTATCAGCAAGTGTGTTACAAAGCTCGTGTGATATAAAGTTTATGGCAAACCTACGAATCCTTCAAAGTCAATTGCCCCATGACCAGATTTACTAAGACTTTTGATGAAATTGAAAAATTATATGACAATTTTAATCAGAAAGAACTGACGGCTGAAATCAGACGCTTAGAATATGCTACGCATGATTTCCGGGATATGATAGAAGCTTTTGAAGGGGCCCAAAGCTTGTATAAGCACCTTAGGCGAATGTCGACCTAGAGAGGTCCCCCAAACCCCTACCAAACCCACCCGCAGGAGTGGGAGGCTACTGCAGCGCGGTATTTAAACCCTGCCGCCGACGTGCCGATAAACATTATCCGTCTCACTCCCTCAGCGAGGACTCTAAGGAACCCAACTGTTGACGAGAATGGAATATAAATTTCCAGTAATTGTCGGGGGAATAACGGGTGAAGAATTCCTGGAATATGGGGATTGTATCGTGTATCCCCACAACGCTACTTCTGCTCGCCCCTACGAGCCGGCTCTTTCACTCTGGGAAAAATATCCTTTTTCCAAAATTGAGCGAAAATCGCTAATCCTGGTGAACCGTGCCATAGCCGCAGATCGGGGCACACCCGGGGAAATTGTCCTAAAATCACCCCCACCATGCACCAACACCCTTGATGACAGGCCAGAGGATTTTTTAAGACCCCACCTTGCAGCACTAATATGTCAGTTCTCAGCGGGTCCTTGTCTTGAAAAGAATGAAATTGCGCAACAGCAATTAGAGCGTAGTCTCGACACGCATTATGTACGCGGTTTGAGCAAGGACACGCAACAGAATCGACGAATTTGGTTTAAATTATGTCTGGTGTCCCTGGGTCGGGCAGTGATAGCCAATGGCAACATCAAACGGGTAATTTTACCCCAGTACATTGGCATGAGCAGAAAACAGGCCGATGAATGGCACACTGAATATCTCCCTCTCATTAACATATTTCAAGACATATTACTGAAACGGGAAATTCAGACATGCTTGCTCGTACCGTCAGTGAGCCCATACTTGGCAGTACCTAAAATCATCCTAGATGAGGTGGAAATTGAACGCGGCGCCTCCCCCGAAGCTCTAGAACGGGAAATACTACAGCTGTCTGTGGAGAAGCAAGGCACTGGCAGCATCAGCGGTGGCAGCAGTGCCGGTGGCGGCAGCGGCAACAGCAGCAGCTGCAGCAGCGGCGGCGGCGGTGCAGACGTCGGACCAGCCGGTGGGATTGGAACTAAACGAGACAGTGGCATGCGTGAAATGGACATGCCTGATGGAGTCGAGGTCACTTCACGCGGAAAACGCAAACGACAGCACGATGATGTGGATATTTTATTCCTAAATGCTGTAACTAATAAAAAAATAAAAATGTAAACTCTTCAAACTAAAGTTTTTTTAAGCCTTTAAAAAATATATATAATGGTCTATATTTTGTATTTGCCTCATACTGTCTCTGTCCCTCAACATGGACAGAGGGGGTCCGGGGAAATATATCTATTTGAGCAGTTTAGAAAATATTGACATTTTCGACAATACAGCTTCGGCCTTTCAAAATATAATTACTGCAACGCCTTTAAATCCATCCTTGAACTACGAAATAGCCTTGCTTAATGTTTTGTATCCCAAAAAATTCAATGTTCTAACAAGAGACGATGCCGAATGCGGTATTGACATTATACAAAATCACATTACTGAAACAGGAATAAGTACAGAAGAAATAGTCCATCACTTTCTACCAAAAAATGATGTGTTATCGACAGATGCCAGCCATATTATTGAAGAAATTAATCGACAGCTAACAGCAGATTTAAAAAAAGCCTTTAGAGATAATTATTCGGCACATTTCCCGAAAGGGAAAATACTCAATTATGATGTCGGAATTGGGAGGGTTTTAGTTTCGACGAGATCGCGAACCTTTACGGGAAAAAACAATGCTGCCACTTCATTTAAAGCTCAATTTAAACCGAGAATAGCTCGGGTGCTTGGGCTTAGCAGCGCTGAAAAATATTATTTATTTCGTAGTGACGCGCCCGAGGGGACCTCCTTCCCCAAGCAGATTGCTCCATTCAAGCCTGATCCCACTGCCGGAGTTGATTATGTTTTAATATATAGTGATATTGTGGAACCGCAAATATACGGTAGTCAGTTAGTCAATATTCTGGATGCTTTCGCCTTTCAGGAGAGTTATTCAAAAGGTGCTCATCCTATGATGTACAAACCTCTATGCGTAACTAAATTAGATAAAATAGCTATCAAAATGACAGATCAGTTTGGTCGTAATCTGTCTTTTGAAAGCGGTCATTCCACTACCGTAGTGTTACATGTAAGACCGATAAATAGAACCAACTCTGCGTAAAAATGGTTATTGTTTCTCTAACCGCCAAACATGCGTGTACCCTTTCAAGTGCCCTCTGAGCAGGAATTTCGGAGTTTATTCTCCCTAAAACCCTCCCAGGTGGGGGGTGGCCTGGGAGATATACAAACTTTTCACGCACCATACAGAGTCCGAGGTGGGGGATTTTTTTCGGCTTTAGCGGGCCTAGCTAAAAGAGCTTTACCTTTTCTTTTCAGAGTGGCTGCACCAAGTGCAGTAGAATTTGGTACTAAAATGCTCGATGATTATCAGTCTGGAAAAACAGACATGAAAGCTGCTCTTAAATCTCACGGGATAGATGCTTTAAAAGGTGTCGCAAAGAAGGTTATTACGGGTGGCCGAGTAAGCAGGGTGACTAAGCGACGGGTAAATAATAAATGCAAGATAAATAAACGCCGACGAAGCCGAGTTGCTTATAAAACGGATGTATTCTCTCTCGTATAAACAGTCGCTTATTAGCCATGGCGGGTGTCGGGGCTGAAAACAGTGGACTCAAAGTCCCGTTAAATGATTATTCTTCCAGCATCATTAATCAATTCCCACGACCGCATAGACTGAGACAAGTTGAGAGTTCCATAGCTCGCACTCAGAGTTTTGATACTCTACCAGTAAACCTTCCTCTCTCTCAAAAACTAAAAGATAATTTTCTAGAATTTAGAATTCCTGGAGTTCCCGGAGCATTTCTAGATTTAGGCAAAATAGTTATAGAATTTAGAGTGACTCTAACAGAGGCCGATGGGCAAAGTCCACTAGGGGAAACAAGCAACATTGCACTCATCAATGGATTTTCCAACACGTTATTTAAAAGTGTCCAGTGTTTCCTGGGCGAGCAAATAACGGAATCAAATTCTAGTTTTAATTACTGGTCATTCATTAAACTCTGCAGCTCAGTAAAACGAAGCCAGTTGCCGAGTATCGCCCGACTGGGGTATCTCTTGCCCGACTTTAAAGGAGGAGAAGGTATAACTAAATTGTTCGATACAGCCTATTTCGCCCGCACATCGGCAAAAGAACCACAGATACTGACAAAGAATGATAAAGAACAGGGCATAACTCTGTGTTTTCCCTTGGCTCTGGACATATCCACTCTGGACCAATATCTGCTTGACAATATCGATTTAAAAATTAGGCTGGAATTATCCCCTCAAGCGTGGACTCTGAAAACAGACGATGAAGCCAGCACATACCAGCTCCATATTAATTACGCTAAACTTTGGCTTAATAGAGTATACCCATATACATCAGCTTATATGGCCTTGAACAAGTCTCTAGCCTTAGACGCAAAGCCGATAATATATACTTTTAATCGCACTCTAAGTAAAAATTATGTACTAGGTCACAATCAAACGAGCCTCCTAATAGATCAGCCATGGGGTTATGTAATTCCCGCTAAAATTTTCATGGTAATTTTGCCCATGACAGCCTATGCGGGAAAACATAAGGAGAATGGCCTATATTTTGAGCATGGGGATCTAGCCAGTTTATCTGTATGTATTAATAATAATACAGTTTATCGCATAAGCAGTGATTTCCCCCATCATTATAGTAAATTATATTATGAGGCAATTAACTCTCTGGGCATTGAGGAAGAAAATTTAATTCTCTATGAATCATTCGCCTCCGGGCGAACCATCAATATTTTCAATTTAACCGACAGCCAAGTGGAAGACGCTCTCCCGATTGAAAAATCTGGTAACTTGAGAATTGAATTACAGTTCTCTAAGCCCGCCCCTCATAATAAGGTAGTTTTATTATTTGCTCAGACCACTGGTGTTTTATCCATCGACCAGAATAGATCTGTTCATTGTGATGTGCGAGCATAAATAAAAAATGAATTGCGCAGAAATAAATAATAGTTTAATTCCCGCCCTAGGAAATAAAGTCACATATATTGGCTGTTTCACTATAGACGCTCTACAGCAAATAAGATTAGATGACTATCCCTCAGACAGGCCCATAGTGCTTGTAAGTAATATTCTTCCTTCGTACAGCTCAAAAGTAATGGGTCATTTTTTTTCTCTTCTCTTGGACAAGAAAAATAGTCTATCCTTCTTCTTTGACAGTTACGGGAAAAAACCAGAGAATTATGGCATAAATTTAAAAAAATTTTTTAAACTAAATAAAATTAAATATTTATATCGTTTATCCGACAGAACACAAAGTGATTTTTCACTCACTTGCGGTCTATATGTTATGATGTTTATTCATAAAGCAAGCCTTGTGGGATTAGAAAGAGCTTTATATTTTTTTAAAAAAAATTTCTCGGAAAAATCGCTTTTTATCAATGACAGATTAGTGATAGCATATGCTAGAGAGAATTTTAAAATGTTACCTCCTTGTGAAAAAACATTTTGCCTAAGTAGACAAGGTTATCTTTGTGCTTCCCTCTGTGAGGAAGGTCACCTCTGACGAGAGTATCCCCCAAATACCCCTCCTGGCTGGTAAGGCCCTCTCTGAGTTGTATATAAGAGCCCGCTGAAGCTGTCTTCCCGCAAAAGATAGAGGCTGACCTCTCCATAGCCTTTTACTCTCATCATGGCGAAGGAAGCAGGCATTCTCGATTCTGGTAAGCGAGACATTTTATTTTGCTAAAAACTTCTCTTTGAATATTAACGAAACAAACGAGAGCAAGAGACTTATAATAATTTTTAAAGTTGAGTCTCTTTTTTCAACAGTTTTCACAGCACCAGTCAGAATTTGTAAAGTTTTTGATTTTATCGGCTGGTAGATTGGATACTTCTCTTTGAATATTAACGAAACAAAACGAGCGCAAGAGACTTATAATAATTTTAAAGTTGAGTCTCCTTTTTTTTCTTCAACAGTTTTCACTGGGCCAGTCAGAATTTGTAAAGTTTTGATTTTATCGGCTGGTAGATTGGAAGGGAAGGAACACACCGGCTTCAAACTCCTAAAGCGGTGTCATTGTGATGATAGCAGGAAACGCAAACATAGGCTTCCTCAGGAAAGGGTATGTCTTTTCTATGTTCCCTCCTTTGGTAGATTAGAGACGAGTCCCACTCCTTTATTTGAAAGTGATAAATATGTTCTCTTTATGACTTACAGCCTGTGGAAGATGGGATCAGTTCATCTGATATAGAGGAGCCTATGAAGAAAGAACCAGATCTCGACAACGATGAAACGCAGAGCCTTCCCTCATGTCAGTCTGATGACCTCGTTGTGGACCTCTCTACGCTCACTGCTCAATCTGATGACTCTGTTGAGGTCACTGCCGCAGCAGGTGCTGAACAAACTGGCGACCTTGAAGCGCACCCTGACGGTCAGTCGGAGAAGGAAGGGAAAACCCCCGACGTGAGAGTAAATGCTGGAGACGCAGTAAAGCCAGCAGAAGGGGTAAAGCCGGCAGAAGGGGTAAAGACGGCAGATGATGATGATGTACCTGAAAAGGAAATCATTTTCGAGCGGGAGGTTATCAATCTTACAGAAAGTGAACAGGAGGAGCGCAGTCATTCAGTCTAACCAGTAAAACTCGCACAGTTTCGCCCCTTTGCTCGCGCTAAAAAACTTTGCACAGCTTTTGCCCTTTTGTATGTGAATTAATAAAAATATTGACAAACTCTGATTTTTATTTACATATAACTATATATTACTATCTTCTCTAGTCTAAACATATATATATATATATATATAAACAATATCGCACCACTTAAGCCTCTCCCCATCTGAGAGGAAAATGTATATGTCAAAGTTCCTATAAGAGCTCTATCAGCACAAAGGTCTTCCCTAGATGGCCTCTCTCACTGCTTTAAGCCTCCCCCACCTGGAAAGATCTAGCAGCTGGCAAGAATAAACACTACCGTAGTACCCGGAAGAACCTTTTTTTTTTTTGCTGAGGTACGGACGGGCGAGCAACACTCCCTCGGGGGACCAGCTAGCCATCCATTACCGCGTTCTTTAAACCCAGCAGTGTTGTTGTGAAGTAGCAACAGTCGCGTCAGTGAGTCGCAGGCCCGGGAAAGGGGGGGGGGACTCCCTCGGAGATGGTAAGCTTGTACCCAGTCACCTGAATCCTTTGTACTGTCTCTCCCATCTATCAGAGTGATTGAGTTTGGGGAGTCAAAAGTGATCATTACCCTACCTTCTTATAATTAGTAATTACACAGAAATAAGCCTCTCTCTCTCTCTATCCCCTTGGGGGATGTTTAAACATATTAAATCTTGTACCCCTGACAGCACCTGAGCTTATGAAGACCAACCCATTATCACATTCTTTTTCCACACTCATTATCCTGGGAATCTGCCCACCTGCACACCTGAATCCTTTTTTGTACTGCCTCTCCCATCTATCAGAGTGATTGAGTTTGGGGTGTCAGAAGTGATCATTACCTACCTTCCTATACTTAGTAATTACACAGAAATAAATCTCTCTATCCCCTGGGGGATGATTAAACATATTAAACTTGTACCCCCTGACAGCACCTGTGCTTATGCAGACCACCCATTATCACATTCTTTTCCACACTCATTATCCCGGAATCTGCCACCTGCACACCCGAATCCTTTGTTCTACTTTATGTACCTACTTATTAATGCATAGGAATAAGTCTCTCTATCCCCTTGGGCCATGATTAATCATATTAAACAATTACCCTGTCATGCAAACCCCATCATTATCGCATTTTCCATGGTCATTATCCGGCAGTGTTCCTAGATCGACCAATATATACTACTCCCATTGTTGGGTTGTGTGTCCCGTTGCTGGGTTGAGTGTCCCGTTGCTGGGTTGTGTGTCCCGTTGCTGGGTTGTGTGTCCCGTTGTTGGGTTGTGTGTCCCGTTGTTGGGTTGTGTGTCCCGTTGCTGGGTTGTGTGTCCCGTTGCTGGGTTGTGTGTCCCGTTGCTGGGTTGTGTGTCCCGTTGCTGGGTTGTGTGTCCCGTTGCTGGGCTGTGTGTCCCGTTGCTAAGTTGTGTGTCCCGTTGCTGGGTTGTGTGTCCCATTGCTGGGTTGTGTGTCCCGTTGCTGGGTTGTGTGTCCCGTTGCTGGGTTGTGTGTCCCGTTGCTGGGTTGTGTGTCCCATTGTTGGGTTGTGTGTCCCATTGCTGGGTTGTGTGTCCCGTTGTTGGGTTGTGTGTCCCGTTGCTGGGTTGTGTCCCGTTGCTGGGTTGCGTCTCCCGTTGCTGGGTTGTGTGTCCCGTTGCTGTGTTGTGTGTCCCGTTGCTGGGTTGTGTGTCCCGTTGCTGGGTTGTGTGTCCCGTTGCTGGGTTGTGTGTCCCGTTGCTGGGTTGTGTGTCCCGTTGTTGGGTTGTGTGTCCCGTTGTTGGGTTGTGTGTCACGTTGCTGGGTTGTGTGTGCGGTTGCTGGGTTGTGTGTCCCGTTGCTGGGTTGTGTGTCCCGTTGCTGGGTTGTGTGTCCCGTTGTTGGGTTGTGTGTCCCGTTGTTGGGTTGTGTGTCCCGTTGCTGGGTTGTGTGTCGCATTGCTGGGTTGTGTGTCCCGTTGCTGGGTTGTGTGTCCCGTTGCTGGGTTGTGTGTCCCGTTTCTGGGTTGTGTGTCCCGTTGCTGGGTTGTGTGTCCCGTTGCTGGGTTGTGTGTCCCGTTGCTGGGTTGTGTGTCCCGTTGCTGGGTTGTGTGTCCCGTTGCTGGGTTGTGTGTCCCGTTGTTGGGTTGTGTGTCCCGTCGTTGGGTTGTGTGTCCCGTTGCTGGGTTGTGTGTCCCGTTGCTGGGTTGTGTGTCCCGTTGTTGGGTTGTGTGTCCCGTTGCTGGGTTGTGTTTCCCGTTGTTATGCTGTGTGTCCTGTTGCTGCGTTGTGTGTCCCGTTGCTGGGTTGTGTGTCCCGTTGCTGGGTTGTGTGTCCCGTTGCTGGGGGTTGTTTCCCGTTGCATGGTTGTGTGTCCCGTGGCTCGGTTGTGTGTCCCGTTGTTGGGTTGTGTGTCCCGTTGTTGGGTTGTGTGTCCCGTTGCTGGGTTGTGTGTCCCGTTGCTGTGTTGTGTGTCCCGTTGCTGGGTTGTGTGTACCGTTGCTGGGTTGTGTCCCGTTGTTGGGTTGTGTGTCCCGTTGCTGGGCTGTGTGTCCCGTTGCTGGGTTGTGTGTCCCATTGCTGGGTTGTGTGTCCCGTTGCTGGGTTGTGTGTCCCTTTGCTGGGTTGTGTGTCCCATTGCTGGGTTGTGTGTCCCGTTGTAGGGTTGTGTGTCCCGTTGCTGGGTTGTGTGTCCCGTTGCTGGGTTGTGTGTCCCGTTGCTGGGTTGTGTGTCCCGTTGCTGGGTTGTGTGTCCCATTGCTGGGTTGTGTGTCCCGTTGCTGGGTTGTGTGTCCCTTTGCTGGGTTGTGTGTCCCGTTGTTGGGTTGTGTGTCCCGTTGTTGGGTTGTGTGTCTCGTTGCTGGGTTTTGTGTCCCGTTCCTGGGTTGTGTGTCCCGTTGCTGGGTTGTGTGTCGCGTTGCTGGGTTGTGTGTCCCGTTGCTGGGCTGTGTGTCCCGTTGCTGGGTTGTGTGTCCCGTTGCTGGGTTGTGTGTCCCATTGCTGGGTTGCGTGTCCCGTTGCTGGGTTGTGTGTCCCGTTGCTGGGTTGTGTGTCCCGTTGCTGGGTTGTGTGTCCCGTTGCTGGGTTGTGTGTCCCGTTGCTGGGTTGTGTGTCCCGTTGCTGGGTTGTATGTCCCGTTGCTGGGTTGTGTGTCCCGTTGCTGGGTTGTGTGTCCCGTTGTTGGGTTGTGTGTCCCGTCGTTGGGTTGTGTGTCCCGTTGCTGGGTTGTGTGTCCCGTTGCTGGGTTGTGTGTCCCGTTGCTGGGTTGTGTGTCCCGTTGCTGGGTTGTGTGTGCCGTTGCTGGGGTGTGTGTCCCATTGCTGGGTTGTGTGTCCCGTTGCTGGGTTGTGTGTCCCATTGCTGGGTTGTGTGTCCCGTTGCTGGGTTGTGTGTTCCGTTGCTGGGTTGTGTGTCCCGTTGCTGGGTTGTGTGTCCTGTTGCTGGGTTGTGTGTCCCGTTGCTGGGTTGTGTGTCCCGTTGCTGGGTTGTGTGTCCCGTTGCTGGGTTGTGTGTCCCGTTGCTGGGCTGTGTGTCCCGTTGCTGGGTTGTGTGTCCCGTTGCTGGGTTGTGTGTCCCATTGCTGGGTTGTGTGTCCCGTTGCTGGGTTGTGTGTCCCGTTGGTGGGTTGTGTGTCCCGTTGTTGGGTTGTGTGTCCCGTTGCTGGGTTGTGTGTCCCGTGGCTCGGTTGTGTGTCCCGTTGTTGGGTTGTGTGTCCCGTTGTTGGGTTGTGTGTCCCGTTGCTGGGTTGTGTGTCCCGTTGCTGGGTTGTGTGTCCCGTTGCTGGGTTGTGTGTCCCGTTGCTGGGTTGTGTGTCCCGTTGCTGGGTTGTGTGTCCCGTTGCTGGGTTGTGTCCCGTTGCTGGGTTGTGTGTCCCGTTGCTGGGCTGTGTGTCCCGTTGCTGGGTTGTGTGTCCCATTGCTGGGTTGTGTATCCCGTTGCTGGGTTGTGTGTCCCGTTGCTGGGTTGTGTGTCCCGTCGCTGGGTTGTGTGTCCCGTGGCTCGGTTGTGTCCCGTTGCTGGGTTGTGTGTCCCGTTGCTGGGTTGTGTGTCCCGTTGCTGGGTTGTGTGTCCCATTGCTGGGTTGTGTATCCCGTTGCTGGGTTGTGTGTCCCGTTGCTGGGTTGTGTGTCCCGTCGCTGGGTTGTGTGTCCCGTTGCTCGGTTGTGTCCCGTGGCTCGGTTATTTGTCCAGTGGCTCAGTTATGTGTCCCGTTGCTTGGTTATGTGTCGCGTGGCTCGGGATACTGAGGGCCCAGGGGAAATGGGAACCGAACCACAGGCTGTCCCTGTTCACCTAGCAGTATGCAGGTTCCTGGATGCCAGTCAGTTGTTATGGGGGACATCCTGGGGGCAGACGGTATACTTTAAGTATGGCTGGGCTATAATCCTGGGAGGAAGTATACCTTAGATAGGACTGGGCTGTCATCCTGGGGGGATTATACCTTAGATAGAGCGGGGCTGGCGTGTTGGTGGGGGAGTATACCTTACATAGGACTCGGCTGGCATCCTTGGGGGTGAGTATACCTTAGATTGGGCTGGGCTGGCATCCTGGGGGGAGTATACCTTAGATAGCGCTGGGCTGGCTTCCTGGGGGAATATACCTTAGATAAGGCTCGACTGGCATCCTGGGGGTATGTATACCTTATATAGGGCTGGGCTGGTATCCTGGGGGGAGTGTACCTTAGATAGGGTTAGGCTGGCATCCTGGGGGTGAGTATACGTTATATAGGGCTGGGCTGGCATCCTGGGGGAGTATACCTAAGATAGGGTTAGGCTGGCATCCTAGGGGAATATACCTTAGACAGAGCTGGGCTGGCATCCTGTGGGGGAGTATACCTTAGATAGGACTGGGCTGGCATCTTTGGGGGGAGTATACCTTAGATAGGGCTGGGCTGGCATGCTGGGGGGAGTATACCTTAGATACGGCTGGACTGGCATCATGGGCAGAGTATACCTTAGATAGGACTGGACTTGCATCCTGGGGGGTGTATACCTTAGATAAGGCTGGGCTGGCATCCAGGGGGGAGTATACCTTAGATAGGGCTGTGCTGGCATCCTGGGGGAGTATGCCTTAGATAGGGCTGGGCTGGCATCCAGGGGGGAGTATATCTTAGAAAAGGCTGGGCTGGCATCCTAGGGGGAGTATACCTTAGAAACGGATAGGATGGGCATCCTGGGTGAGTATACCTTAGATAGGGCTGGGCTGGCATCCTAGGGGGAGAGTATACCTTAGATAGGGCTGCGCGGGAATCCTCGGGGGGAGTATACCTTAGACAGGGCTAGGCTGGCATCCTATGGGGAATATACCTTAGATAGGGTTGGACTGGCATCTTGGGGGAGTATGCCTTAGATAGGGCTGGGCTAGCATCCCGAGGGGAGTATACTTTAGAAACGGCTGGGCTGGCATCCTGGGGAGAACTATACCTTATATATGGCTGGGCTGACATCCTGGGGGGAGTATACCTTAGATAAGGCTGGGCTGGCATCCTGGGGGGAGTATACCTTAGCTAGGGTTAGGCTGGCATCCTGGGGGAATATACCTTAGACAGAGCTGGGCTGGCATCCTGGGGGGAGTATACCTTAGACAGGACTGGGCTGGCATCTTGGGGGGAGTATACCTTAGATAGGGCTGGGCTGGCATGCTGGGGGGAGCATACCTTAGATACGGCTGGACTGGCATCATGGGCAGAGTATACTTTAGATAGGGCTGGACTGGCATCCTGGGGGTGTATACCTTAGATAGGGCTGGGCTGGCATCCAGGGGGGAGTATACCTTACATAGGGCTGTGCTGGCATCCTGGGGGAGTATACCTTAGATAGGGCTGGGCTGGCATCCAGGGGGGAGTATACCTTAGATAGGGCTGGGCTGGCATCTTGGGGGAGTATACCTTAGATAGGAATCGGCTGAGATCCTTGGGGGTGAGTATACCTTAGATAGGGCTGGGCTGGCATCCTGGGGGAGTATATCTTTGATAGGGCTGGGCTGGCATCCTGGGGGGAGTATTCCTTAGATAGGGCTGGGCTGGCATCCTGGGGGAGTATATCTTTGATAGGGCTGGGCTGGCATCCTGGGGGGAGTATTCCTTAGATAGGGCTGGGCTGGCATCCTAGGGGGGAGTATACCTTAGATAGGGCTGGGCTAGCATCCTGGGGTATTATACCTTAAAATGGGCTGGGCTAACATATTTGTGGAGTGTGTATACCTTTGATAGGGCTGGGCTGGCGTCCTGGAGGGAAGTATACCTTAGATTTGGCTTGGCAGGCATCTTGCTGGGGAGTACACCTTAGATAGGGCTGGGTTGGCATCCATGGGGGTGTATACCTTAAATAGGGCTGTGCTGGCATCCAGGGGGACGTATGTCTTAGATAGGACTGGGCTGGCATCCTAGGGGGGGACTATACGTTAGATAGGGCGGGGCTGGTATCCTGGGGGCTAGGATTCCTTTGATAGGGCTGAGCTGGCATCCTGGGGGGGAGTATTCTTTAGATAGGGCTGAGCTGGCATCCTTGGGGTGGAGTATACCTTAGACAGCGCTGGGCTGGCATCCTGTGGGGATTATATCTTAGATAGGGCTGGGCTGGCATCCTGGGGGGAGTATGCCTTAGATAGGGCTGGGCTGTCATCCTTGGGGGGAGTATACCTTAAATAAAGCTGGGCTGGCATCCTGGGGGGGAGTATACATTAGAAAGGGCTGAGCAGGCGTCCTGAAGGGCAATATACTTTAGATAGGGCTCGGCTGCTAACCTGTGGGGGAGTATACCTTAAATAGGGCAGAGGTGGCATACTGGTGGTGGGAGTATACCTTAGATATGACTGGGCTAGCATCCTTGGAGAGAGTATACCTCAGATTGGGCTGGGCTGGCATACTACTGGGGGAGTATAGCTTAGATAGGGCTGGGCTGGCATCCTGGGAGGAGCATACCTTAGATAGGGCTGGGCTGGCATCCTGGGGGAGTATACCTAAGATAGGCCTGGGCTGGCATCCTCGGGGGAGTATACCTTACATAGGGCTGGGATGGCATCATGGCGGGGAAGTAAACCTTAGATAGGGCTGGGCTGTGATCCTGGGGTTAGTATACATTAGACAGGTCTTCGCTGACATCCTGGAAGGATTATACCTAACATAAGGCTGGGCTGGCATCCTGGGGGGGAGGTATGCCTTAGATAGGGCTTGGCTGGCATATTTGACGGGGTAGTATGCCTTAAATAGGGCTGGGCTGGCATCCTGGGCTGGAGTGTACCTTTGACAGGGCAGGGGTTGTATCCTGGGGGAGTATACCTCAGATAGGGCTGGGTTGGCATACTGGTGTGGGGAGTATACCTTAGATAGGGCTGGGCTGGCATCCTGGGAGGAGTATACCTTAGATAGGGCTGGGCTGGCATCCAAGGGGAGTATACCTTAGATAGAGCTGGGCTGGCATGCTTGTAGGGAGTATACCTTAGGGCTGGGCTGGCTTCCTGGGGGGGAGTATACCTTAGATAGGTCTTGGCGGGCATCCTGGGGAGAGTATACCCTAGATAGGGCTGGGCTGGCATCCTGGGGGGGGAGTGTACCTTAGATAGGTCTTGGCTGGCATCCTGGGCGGGAGTATACCTTAGAAAGGGCTGGGCTGGCATACTGGTGGGGGGAGTATACCTTAGATTTGTCTGGGCTGTCATCCTGGGGGGAAGTATACCTTAGATATGGCTGGGCTGGCATCCTGGGGGGAGTATATCTTTGATAGGCCTGGGCTGGCATCCTGGGAGGGTATGCATTAGATAGACCTGGGCTGGCATCCTTGGGGGGAGTATACCTTAGATAGGGCTGGGGTAGCATCCTGGGGGAGTATACCTTAGATATGGCTGGGCTAGCATATTTGAGGGGGTGTATACCTTTCATAGGGCTGGGCTTTCGTCCTGGGGGGAAGTATACCCTACATTTCGCTGGGCTTGCATCCTGCGGGGGAGCACACCTTAGATAGGGCTGGGCTGGAATCCTTGGGTGTTTATACTTTAAATTGGGCTGTGGTGGCATGCAGGGTGGAGGATACTTTAGATAGGGCTGGGCTGGCATCCTCTGGGGAGTATATCTTAGGTAGGGCTGGGCTGGCATCCTAGGGGGAGCATACCTTAAATAAAGCTGAGCAGGCATACTGGTGGGGGGAGTATACCTTGGATATGACTGGGCTGTCATCCTTGGAGAGAGTATACCTTAGATTAGGCTGGGCTGCCGTTCTAGGGGGAGTATAACTTAGATAGGGCTGGGATGGCATCCAGGGGGGTGTATACCTTAGATAGGGCTGGGCTGGCATACTGATGGGGGATTATACCTTAGATAGGGCTGGGCTGTTATCCTTGTTGGGGAGTATACTTTAGATAGGGCTGGGCTGGCATCCTGGGAGGAGTGTACCTTAGATTGGGCTGGGCTGCCTTCCTGGGGGGAGTATAACTTAGAAAGGGCTGGGCTGGCATCCAGGGGGGTGTATACCTTAGATAGGACTGGGCTGGTATCCTGGGGGGAGTATACCTTAGATAGGGCTGGGCTGGCATCCTGGGGGAAGTATACCTTAGATAGGGCTGGGCTGGCATCTTGGGGTGAGTATACCTTAGATAGAGCAGGCCTGCCATCCTGGGGGGTAGAATATCTTAGATAAGTCTTGGCTGGCATCCTGGGGGGAGTATACCTTAGATTGGGCTGGGCTGGCATCCTGGGGGGATTATACCTTAGATAGGGCTGGGCTGGTATCCTGGGGTGGAGTATACCTTTGAAAAGGCTGGGTTGGTTTCCTGGGGGAGTATACCTTAGATAGGGCTGGGCTGGCATACTGGTTGGGGAGTATACCTTAGATAGGGCTTTGCTGGCATCCTGGGGTGAGTATACCTTAGATAGAGCTGGGCTGGCATCCTCGGGGGTAGTATACCTTAGATAGGTCTTGGCTGGCATCCTGTGGGAGTATACCTTAGATAGGGCTGGGCTGGCATCCTGGGGTGGAGTGTATTTTTGACAGGACACGGCTTATATCCCGGGGGGAGTGTCTCTCAGATAGGGCTGGGCTGGCGTACTGGTGGGGGGAGTATACCTTAGATAGGGCTGGGCTGGCATCCTGGGAGGAGTATACGTTAGATAGGGCTGGGCTGGCATCCTGGAGGGAGTATACCTTAGATAGGGCTTGGCTCGCATGTTTGTAAGGAGTATACCATAGGGCTGGGTTGGCTTCCTGGGGGAGTATACCTTAGATAGGTCTTTGCGGGCATCCTTGGGGAGTATACCTTAGATAGGGCTGGGCTGGCATCCTGGCGGGAGTGTACCTTAGATAGGTCTTGGCTGGCATCCTGGGTAGGAGTATACCTTAGATAGGGCTGGGCTTGCATCCTTGAGGGGTAGTATACTTTAGACAGGGTTGGGCTGGCATCCTGGGGTGGAGAACACATTATATAGGGCTGGTCTGATATGCTGGGGGGAGTATACCTTAGATAGGGCTGGGCTGGCATACTGATGGGGGAGTATGCCTTAGATAGGGCTGGGCTGGCATCCTGGGGGGGAGCATACCTTAGATAGTGCTGGGCTGGCATCCTTGCGGGGAAGTATACCTTAGATAGGGTTTGGCTGGCATCCTGGGGGTGAAGTATACCTTAGATAGGATTGGGCTGGCATCCTGGGGTGGAGAATACATTAGATAGGGCTGGGCTGGTGTCCTGGGGGTTGTATACCTTAGATAGGGCTGGGCTGGCATACTGATGGGGGAGTATACCTTAGATAGGGCTGGCCTGTTATCCTTGTTGGGGAGTATACTTTAGATAGGGCTGGTCTGGCATCCTGGGAGGAGTATACCTCAGATAGGGCGGGGCTGGCATCCTGGGGGAGTATACCTTAGATAGGACTGGGCTGGCATCCTGGGGAGAGTATACCTTAGATAGGGCTGGGCTGGCATGCTTGTGGGGACTATACCTTATATGTCTTAAGAACATAAGAACATAAGAACGAAGGAACACTGCAGAAGGCCTACTGGCCCATGCGAGGCAGGTCCAAGTCTCCTACCGGCTTAAGCCAATGCACCCAACCTAGTCAGGTCAGGTCACATTGACTTAAGGGAGGAACACGGCAACCGACCTGGTAGCACAAGCTATCAGGTCTAACTCACACCCACCCACATCCACTCATGTATTTATCCAACCTATTTTTAAAGCTACACAACGTTCTGGCCTCTATAACGGTACTTGGGAGTTTGTTCCACTCATCCACAACTCTATTACCAAACCAGTACTTTCCTATATCCTTCCTGAATCTGAATTTTTCCAGCTTAAAACCATTGCTGCGAGTCCTGTCTAGGCTAGATATTTTCAGCACACTATTTACATCCCCTTTATTTATTCCTGTCTTCCATTTATACACCTCAATCATATCCCCCCTAATTCTACGTCTTTCTAGAGAGTGCAGATTCAGGGCCCTTAGTCTATCCTCATAGGGAAGGTTTCTGATACATGGGATCAACTTTGTCATCCTCCTTTGTACATTTTCCAGAGAATTTATATCCATTCTGTAATAAGGTGACCAAAACTGTGCAGCATAATCTAAATGAGGCCTAACCAAGGATGTATAGAGTTGAAGAACAACCTGAGGACTCCTATTATTTATGCTTCTTGATATGAAGCCAAGGATTCTATTAGCTTTATTGCGAACACTTATGCACTGTTGTCTTGGTTTCAGATTACTGCTAACCAGAACTCCTAAATCTTTTTCACAATCCGTAATATTAAGATCTACATTATTTAGTTTATATGTGGCATGGTTATTGTCCTGTCCAACATTTAGAACTTTGCATTTGTCTATATTAAACTGCATCTGCCACTTCTCCGACCACTGCATCAGTCTATTCAAATCTTCCTGGAGTGCTCGAATGTCCTCGTCAGAATGAATTCAACGGCCTATTTTGGTGTCATCGGCAAACTTGCCGATGTCGCTCTTTATGCCCTCATCTATGTCGTTTATGTAGATTGTGAACAGCAGGGGGCCCAACACTGACCCCTGTGGAACACCGCTCGTGACACTTCCCCACTCTGATTTCTCCCCATTTATGCAAACTCTCTGCTGCCTATTTGTCAACCACGCCTCTATCCAGGAAAAAATTTCTCCTCCTATTCCATGTGCTTTAATTTTCCTCAATAGTCTCTGATGTGGGACCCTGTCAAAAGCCTTACTGAAGTCCATATACACAATATCATATTCATTACCATGATCTACCTCCTCAAATACCTTAGTGAAAAAAGTTAATAAATTCGTAAGGCAGGAACGCCCCTTTGTAAAACCATGCTGAGATTCGTTGATTAATTTATGCTTTTCAAGGTGGCTACGAACTGCCTCGGCAATTATTGATTCCATAAATTTTCCCACTATGGAGGTTAGGCTTATTGGTCTATAGTTCGAAGCTAAGGACCTGTCACCTGTTTTGAAAATAGGTATCACATTTGCCATTTTCCACTTATCTGGCACCATGCCAGTTTGTAGTGATATGTTGAAAAGATTAGCCAAAGGTGTGCTAAGCTCCTCTTTACATTCCTTTAGAACCCTTGCATACAGTTCATCAGGGCCTGGGGATTTGTTAGGTTTTAATTTATCTATTTGCCTAAGGACCATGTCACTTGTGACCCTAATAGTACACAGTTTATTATCGTCCTGTTCTACATAATTTATCATTACTGGAATATCGCTGGTATCCTCCTGTGTAAAAACTGAGAGGAAGTATGTGTTAAAAATTCTACACATTTCCTTATCACTGTCAGTGAGCTGACCCGAGGAACTTTTGAGTGGGCCTATCTTGTCCCTGATCTTACTTCTGTATACCTGAAAGAATCCTTTTGGGTTAGTCTTCGATTCTCTTGCAACTTTAACCTCATAATCTCTTTTTGCTTTTCTAATTCCCTTTTTTATTTCTCTCTTTAACTGAATATATCGATTTCTCAATTGCCCCTCTCCTCTTTTGATTTGCCTATATATGCCTCTCTTTTGACCAATCAGATATTTTAATCTATTGTTCATCCATTTAGGATCATTTTTGTTTGATCTGATTTCCCTATTTGGAACATAATTTGACTGAGCAGCTAGAACTATGCCCTGGAAAGCATCATATCGGCAACCATCACCACCTACCTGACCCTTAGTCAGGTCATTCCAGTTCAGCCCACCTAAGTAATTTTTCAGTCCTATGAAATCAGCCAAGCGAAAGTCAGGGACGGAGACTTGATTGCCATTATTAGGGGAATTCCATGATATATTAAAACTGAGTGATTTGTGATCACTTTCCCCAAGCTCATCATTAACCTCAAGATTATTAATTAGTGTTTCCCTACTGGCAAGAACCAAGTCAAGGAGGTTATTTCCCCTAGTTGGCTCTGTCACAAACTGTTTTAAAAAACAATCCTGGATCGTATCAAGAAAGTCACCTGACTCTAAATTTCCTGTCAAATTGCTCCAGTCAATCTGTCTATAGTTGAAATCTCCCATTAGCACAACATTTTCGTATGTAGATGCCTTACGAATTTCGTCCCATAGAAGTTTACTGCACTCCCTATCAAGATTTGGGGCCCTGTAAATCACACCCAAAATTAGTTTTTCTCGGCCCTCGAGAAGCTGTAACCAAACAGATTCAGTGGCTGACGCTTCTAATTTAATATCTTGTCTAACACAACAATTTAAATTGTCTCTGACATACATCGCTACTCCACCACCTTTCCTGTTGACCCTGTCAGTGTGGAATAATTTATAGCCTTGTATGTGACATTCAGAGGGCATCTCTCTATCTTTCAGATTGAGCCAGGTCTCTGTTATAGCAATAATATCTATGTCTCCTGCACTTGCAATTAATCTTAGCTCATCTATCTTATTTCTTACACTCCTGCTATTAGTATAGTAAACCTTAAGGGAGCTAGTCCCTTGCTCCCCTCTGCTGTCCCCCTTTGTTTGCTGACCTGATCTATTGTCTTTATTTATAACTTCATGCTGAATGCCTTTTATACATTTACTGTTTCCAACCCAAGTGTTGCAACCTGCTTGTTTCCCACACACACCCATACCTCTATCTTCCATCAGTTTAAAATCATAGGCATTTCACCAATGGCCTTCTCAATCGAGTCTGCAAGTGCTACCACCCCAGCCCCAGAGAGATGTACCCCATCCCTTGCATACATATCATGTTTGCCATAAAAGTTGTTCCAGTTGTCAATGAATGGGATTGCAAGTTCCTTGCAGTATCTGTCTAGCCAGCAATTTACACCAATTGCCCTAGACAACCATTCATTTCCTACTCCCCTTCTAGGCAAGATGCTACATATGATTGGGATCCCTCCATTAGACTTAATGAAATCTATAGCTGACCTGTACTTATCTAGCAGCTCTTCTCTCCTACCCTTCCCAATATCATTTCCACCAGCACTGAGACAGATAATGGGCTTGCTCCCATTACCTGACATGATATTATCCAGCCTGTTGACAATGTCCCCAACACCAGCTCCAGGGAAGCACACTCTATCTCTCATCTTCTTATTCCTATTACAAAAAGCACGGTCAATGTATCTTACCTGAGAGTCACCAACCACAAGAATGCGCTTACCTCCATTAGCAGGGGCAGTAGTACCTTTACCTTCACTGGCCACTGAAGTACATTCATCCTGAAGAACAGAGAAGCGATTTCCTACCTTCAGATCTTCACTCTTAACTTTCCTTACTCTGATGCGCCTTCCATTACTGTGAACTACTCGCCACTTGTAGCAGGTGCTGGGCTGCACCTCACTGCTGGTAGCCGTTGCTGCCTCCCCAACTACAGCCTCCTCACAGCGAGAGACAGACTGCACCTCGCTGCTAGAAGCCTCATTCCCCACAACTCCAGCCACCTCACACTCTCCCAGACCCATTGAGGTGGACCTTCAGCCTCCTAATCTCCTCCTGGAGAAGCAAGACCTCCTCCTTCAACTCTCCAACCTCAATTTTTAAAACACTGCAGAAGCAAGCCATGCTTTGTAACCGTCCACACTAATCCCCAAGGCAGCTCAGGGTCTGTGACCTCACGTGACGACTGACCACTGGGGGATGCTACCTTATATAGGGCTGAGCTGGCATCCTGGGGGAGTATACCTTAGAGAGTGCTGGGCTGGCATCCTGGCAGGGAAGTATACCTAAGATAGGGTTTTAGCTGGCATCCTGGAGATGGAAGAATACTTTGGATATGACTGCGCTGGCATCCTGGAGGGAAGTATACCTTATATTGGGCTGGGCTAGCATCCTGGAGGGGGGAGTATGCCTTAGATAGGGCTGGGCTGGCATCCTGGGAGGGAGTATACCTTGATAGGGTTGGTCTGGCATCCTGGGGTGGAGAATGCCTTAGATAGGGCTGGGCTGCTATCCTGGGGGAGTATACCTTAGATTGGGCTGGGCTGCCGTCCTGGGGGGAGAGTATACCTTAGATAGGGCTGGCCTGGCATCCTGGAGGGAGTATACCTTAGATAGGGCTGGGCCGGCATCCTGGAGCGGGGAGTAAACCTTAGATAGGGCTTGGCTGGCTTCCTGCGGAGGAGTATACCTTTGATTGGGCTGGGCTGGCATCATGGGGAGAGTATACCTTACATACGGCTGAGCTGGCATCCTGGGGGTAGTATACCTTAGATAAGTCTTGGCTGGCATCCAGGAGGGGGGATTATACTTTAGATGGGGCTTAGCTGCCATCCTGGAGGAATATACCTTAGATAGGGCTGGGATGACATCCTGGAGGGGGGAGTAAACCTTTGATAGGGCTGGGCTGGCATCTTGGGGGAGTATACCTTAGATAGGGCTGGGCTGCCATACTGGTGGGGGGAGTATACCTTAGATAGGGCTGGGCTGGCATCCTTGGGGGGAGTATACTTTAAAAAGGGATGGGCTGGCATACTGGTGGAGGGAGTATACCTTAGATAGGGGTGGGCTGGCATCCTGAGCGGAGTATACCTTAGATAGGGCTGGGCTGGCATCCTTGGGAGTATGCCTTTGATAGGGCTGGTCTGGCATCCAGGGGGGAGTATACCTTAGATAGGGCTGGGCTGGCATCCTGGGGGGAGTATACCTAAGATTGTGCTGGGCTGGCATCCTGGTTGGTAGTATACCTTAGATAGGTCTTGGCTTACATCCTGTGGGGATGTGAAGGCTTACTCAGCCCTGTAACAACTTCAGACAGTATTACCAAGGCTGGCTCCTCCTCAGGAAAATTAGTGAATAGAAAAAGAAATAATAACAGACTAACATAAACACTTTATTATGTAGAAAATATAAAATATAAAACACTTAAATATGAAATATTAATCCTACATTAAAGAAAATGAAAAAGGAAAAATATAAATGATAACTGAATTCAACGCTAATTTAACACTTGGGTGTCTGGTGTTGGTGACACTGTTGTTGAAATCGTAGCTGTTGCTGATGATGATGGGGGGGGGGGGTCGCAGGTGTTGGTGACCACCACTGGCTAGTTCTTCACAGATTAACGCCGTGAGTAGTATCCCGATGACAGGTTCTTTACCGCTGCAATGATGTGGGGTTACGTCCTGCAATTTCATACAGGTGCACAAGTAGTTCAATACAAAATGGGACGTCTCCAGGACGTTAGTCCGTCTCCTGTTCCTCTCATTGATTGCCAGGTGACCCTCACTGTCATCCAAGCTGAAAAGATAGACAGGTTACCCACTGCTTAAATAATCACTCTCCATGGCAGTGTACATTACTCAAAAGACGTGGTGATTATTACAACAGTCAACATAGAGCAAGACTGAAAAGACTAAGTTTATTATTGGTCAAAAGTGAAGCTTTTAACCAATAAATCCACTAGAATACAAGGCAGGCATGTACTTACAGTAGTGTTGGGAGCTGTGAGTCGAGTGATTTACTGTTTGACCAAAGCCCCACACGTCACCTATCGAGGGGGGGGGGAAGAGGGAGGGGAAAGGGATAGCGGGAGCTAGACTGACCACAAATGCAAGTTTTTACAGACGAATCTCCAGCTAGCGTGGCCGTGACGAACTCTAGCTCAAGTCCCTTCACTGCCGTCAACATGACTCAAGAAATCGTAATGACACGATTGCAAACAAACCATACCCCCGGTCGGGATTGAACCCGCGGCAGTGAAGGGACTTGAGCTAGAGTTCGTCACGGCCACGCTAGCTGGAGATTCGTCTGTAAAAACTTTCATTTGTGGTCACAGAGGTGCCTGTGCTAACCTTCCTATGGTGTAGAAATATACCTAGTTGGATGAATCTTATTGTGGCTAGCTGGTCTAGTGGCTAATGCGACGGGCTGGAGTTTTGAGACTCTATGACCGCGGGTTCAATCCCGGCCGGGGGTATGGTTTGTTTGCAATCGTGTCATTACGATTTCTTGAGTCATCTTTTTCCTTGAGTGAGGTTTGTAGTCTCTGGCCCCCTAGACTGTACTCCGTCTGCGGTCTTCATTGCCCTTCCCCAATCTTCATGACTTTGCACTTGGTGGGGTTGAACTCCAGGTGCCAATTGCTGGACCAGGTCTGCAGCCTGTCCAGATCCCTTTGTAGTTCTGCCTGGTCTTCGATCGAATGAATTCTTCTCATCAACTTCACGTCATCTGCAAACAGGGACACTTCGGAGTCTATTCCTTCCGTCATGTCGTTCACAAATACCAGAAACAGCACTGGTCCTAGGACTGACCCCAGTGGGACCCCGCTGGTCACAGGGGCCCACTCTCACACCTCGCCATGTACCATGATTCGATGCTGTCTTCCTGACAAGTATTCCCTGATCCATTGTAGTGCCTTCCCTGTTATCCCTGCTTGGTCCTCCAGCTTTTGCACTAATCTCTTGTGTGGAACTGTGTCAAAGGCCTTCTTGCAGTCTGTGAAGGCTTACTCAGCCCTGTAACAACTTCAGACAGTATTACCAAGGCTGGCTCCTCAGAAAAATTAATGTATAGAAAAAGAATAAAAACTGACAAACATAAACACTTTATTATTTAGAAAATATAAAATATAAAACACTTAAATATGAAGTATTAATCCTACATTAAAGAAAATGAAAAATGAAAACTATAAATGATAACTGAATTCAACGCTAATATAAATGTATATAAAACTTGGGTGTCTGGTGTTGGTGACACTGCGAGTTGTTGAAATCGTAGCCGTTGCTGATGATGAAGGGGGGGGGGGTCGCAGGTGTTGATGACAACCCACCGGCTCGTTCTTCACAGATTTTCTAGCTTTCAATAATCCTTCCAGATGACCGGAAAGCAGGTTTTCTCCACTGCAATGATGAGGGGTTATATCCTGCTACTTGCATACGCAAACAGGTAAGTGGATCAAACTTTGGGACATCTCATAACGTTAGTCCGTCTCCTTCAATTCTACTCGTTGATTGGCAGGTGACCCTCTCTGTCATCCAAGCTGGAAAGATAGACAGGTCATCCACTGCTTAAGAAATCACTCTCCATGATAAGTACAATACCTAAAAGACGTGGTGATTATTACAACAGTCAACCTAGAGCAAGACTTAAAGGACTAAGTTTATTATTGGTCAAAAGAGAAGCTTTCAACCAATAAATCCACTAGAATACAAGGCAGGCATGTACTTACAGTAGTGCTGGGAGCTGTGAGTCTAGTGATTACTGTTTGGACAGGAGCCCCACACGTCACCTTTCGGCAAGGGGGGGGGATGAAGAATGAGGGGAAAGGATAGCGGGAGCTAGACTGACCCTACCTTAAAAAGCAGCCGGCAATCAAACTATCACTTTCGGGGTGGGGGAAAAAAGGTGGGAATAGCGGGAGGTAGACTTGCCTTACCTTAATAAGTAGCTGGCAAGCAAACTATCACTTTTGGGGAGGGGGAAAAAGGGGGCGGGGGATAGTGGGAGCTGGACTTACCCTACCTTAACAAGTAGCCGGCAATGAAACTATTGATACTATATCACTACTCCTACCTATTGAACTTTTCCCTCACACTCCCCCATACCAAGACTTATAGTCAAGGAGTATAAGAAGAATAGGTGAGGAAAAAGTTCTAACATGAGGAAGTCGCGTAAGGCAACAAATCTTCTACTGACTGTCACGACTTAACCAGTCAGAGAAATAATTGGATGAACCATTGATATACACAATATAGAACTTGAAAGCCTGGAGTGCCAATGTCCACCTCAAGAGGCGACTGTTGGTTCCCTTAAAAGTTTCTAGGTATATCAAAGGTTTGTGGTCCGTTTTTTAAATGAATTCTTTTCCCAGCAAATAAAATTTAAGTTTGGAGATACCCCACACAAGGGCTAAACATTCCTTTTCTATTGTGGAGTATCTCGTTTCTGCGGGAAGGAGTTTCCAGCTTAGGAAGCATACAGGGAAGGGAGTATCATCATGGTATTGTAGTAACACCGCACCTAAGCCAGTATTGGAGGCATCAGTTCCTAAGCAAAATGTTTTATTAATATCTGAAATCTTAAGTATAGGGTCTTTCGAAAACATACTTTTAATCTCATTAAACTTTTCCCGAGCTACGTCGGAAAGTTCAAGAGGTTCCTTCACAGACTTTTTAAGGAAGTCGGATAAGATGCCTGTAAGATCAGTAAGGTTCGGGATAAACCGTGCATAAAAATTTACAGAACCAAGAAAGCTACGCATGAGCTTCTTGGTTTTGGGGAATTTAAATTCTAATAAAGCTTTGATCTTACTGGGGAGAGGCTGCAGAGAGTTATTAGAAGAATCAGTCCAAGATATCTAATCTTGTTATACCCAAGGAAGCATTTCTTTGGCTTGGCAGTGAGGCCATGTGAGCGTAACCTACGCAAAACTGATGTTAATCTTTGGATATGTTCGCCACGTGGATGTCATTACGTAAATGTTATCAAAATAAACCGAAACATTTGGCATATTACCCAAGACCTTTCTCATCAGTCTCACGTAGGTAGCACAGGCAGTTACCAAACCGAAGGGCATAGTTCTATACTGCATCAGTCCTTGGTGTGTAGGAAAAGCGGTGTACTGCTTAGACGAAGGATCTAACATTACTTGATGATATGCATGCGCAATATCAATCTCTGAAAAGAAGGAAGCGTCATAAAACTTGTGTAGATCGCTATCTATTAAGGGCATAGGCTCAGCATCCCACCGAGTTATAGCATTAAGGCCTCTGAAGTCAATAGCACGTCTATATGAATTATCCTCCTTCTTAACATGACTACTGGTGAACAATGTGAAGATACTGAAGGTTCAATGATCTTTAGTTTTAATTATTTGTCTACCTCTCGGTCAAATGCATCCCTAAGGTGAACTGGAACTGGGCATAATTTTCGTTTGATAGGATTGTCCGTCACTAAGTCAATCTTATGGACTACCGTGGAGGTTACACCTGGAATATCAGAAAAGACGTCTGAAAAGTTACTCACACATTGAAGTAGTTCATGTCTCTTATGGTCATCCAAAGATTCATTAATATTAATGTTGGTTGTGCCTGAGTGGTCAAGAGTCACCAAGTCATGTAGTTCTTCATCATAGTCTAAGTTAGAGGTGTCAATTACGTACACCTTACATTCTTCAGTTGTCGTATCAAGTTCGTGTGGAAAAGCTAAGTCAAAGTTATTAAGGCAGTTAACCGAATTTCTTCGGTTGATATGATAAAGCTTAGGTTTCCCCTTGACTTCTATGAGGTAGTCAACTTTCCCACAAATTTTTAATACTTTATATGGACCTTTCCATGCTACTAATAATTTATTTGACTTAATAGGCAAAAGTACCAGAACTTCATCCCCTACTTTAAAACTTCTCCGACTTTTGGAATCAAAATATGTTTTGTACTGGTTCATTGACAAGCTTAAGTTTTACGAAACTATGTCAGAGGTCTCCTCAAGTTTGGATCTGAGGTCAAGGGGAAACTGGTAAGAAGACTGAACCTCAGCAGTTACCTCCTCATTAGTCCATAAGTCATGAAGGATGACCAATGGGCCTCTGGCCTGTCTACCATAGAGAAGTTCAAAAGGTGAAAACCCCAAAGAGTCACTGGGAACTTCCCTCATGGCAAACAAAGCACAGGGTAGGTAACGATGCCACTCCTTAGGTTTAAGGGAGCAAAGTTTCCTTAAAATGGACCTGAGAATCGAATGCTGGCGCTCAATCCTCCCATTACAGCTGGGATGATAGGGTGTGGTGAAGAGAGGCTTCATTCCCAGAAGTTGGTATAGATGTTGCATTAAGTCAGATGTGAATTGTGTCCCACGGTCAGACAAAATTTCTCTAGGGATGCCCACTCTGGAGAAGGTGGACAAAAGGGCTTCAGCCAACTCTGTAGTAGTTACGGTCTTTAAAGGAACGGCTTCAGGGAAACTCGAAGCATAATCAACTAATGTTAATATATATCTATGTCCCCCAGATGAAAGTGGAGATAAAGGACCAACGATGTCAATGGCTACTCTTTCAAAAGGTTCCGTAAAGACTGCCATTTTGACCATAGGTACTTGCCTGATACCTCGGGAGGATGACAGTTGGCAAACTTTACACGATCTAAGGTTTTAGGATTCGAGAAATGTCCGGCCACTGGCAGGTCATGAGCCATTTTAAGAACAGTCTCTCTGCATTGACTTGGAACAACTAAGTTGGAATAGTCTATCTCATCTGAATTTAATTTTAATACTGACTTGTACAAGATACATTTTATATATTCAAATTTATATGAAAAGTTTTTCCTTTGGATAACTTGATTTTGTTTAGCGGCATTAAGGCAATTCTGAAGAGAAAGGCAATTACTTTGTAAATTGACAAAGGAGTCCTTCGATATTTCTAAAGGCTTAAAGTCAGGGAAAATCAAAGGATGGATAGTAGGAGAAGCCTGGGCTTTGGTCTGAGCCCTAGTCAAAACATTTATGGTATCGGAGGTGATATCTTCACATTTATCTAACAAGTGAACCGGTGATCCTACTACCTCGCTTTCGAGAGTAGCATCACTGGTTTTTAATCCCACATGAATCTCACGAGACATTGTCTCATCTGAACTTTCGAGCGGCTTCTCTGACTCTACAGGAAGAGGATCTGAAACGCGTATGTCCATCTTCGGTGATGAAAGGTGAACCTCAGAAGGAAGAATGGCACCTTTTACATTACCTATTAGTAAGGAGCAAGAAGTGATGGGAGCTAGTACGGCTTCAGACCAACCTGTGAACCATTTAGAACTAATGTAACAACGGATGGTAGGAAAAGTGTCTGTACGGCCCAAGTAGTCTGAAAGTATAGCAGAGGAATGAGTTTCTTTAAGGTTAGGGAACAGCTTATCAGAAATGACTATACATGTGCATCCAGTGTCTCGTAAAATGGTAGATACATTAAGTCCATTAACTGTTCCTGAACAGAAGGGTGCTTGGTCATTACAGTCTTTAAAACATCTTCCAACTTTTTGGACCTTCTTAGAAGGACAATCTGGAGGTTTTGTCCCTTAACACCACACAAATGACAAACAGGAATAAAAGAAGTCATTTTACTTTCCACTAGAGGCTTTGATTTCTTAAGGTCTGATGAACCCTTGCCCTTAGGGTTCGATCCCTTTAGGTCTTTATAGGAATTGTGAGCCTCAGCATACAGGTCAGCAGCCTCAGCAACTTCCTCAGCGTTAATCGGGTTACGTTCTCTAATGAATGTTCGTATCTGGTGAGGAAGAGCTGTCAGGAACTGGTCAGCAACCATGAAGTCTCTAAGAGATTCATAACTGTGATCAATTCCTGAACTCTCTATCCAAAAGTCGAACAAACAAAAGAGTGTTACCTGTAACTGCTAAAAGTTCTGGCTAGGCTGTAAGGTGACATACCGGAAATCTTTCCTGTAAAAATTAGTGGTTTTTTGATATGTTTTGAGGATTGCCTTCTTCAGTAGGTTATAATTACATATAAAATCCTGCGACAAAGTTGCATAGATATTCAAAGCGGTACCAGAAAATAACATTCCTAACCTGGTAGCCCAGATGTCAGCAGGCCATTCACAGAGGGTAGCGGTATTTTCAAACCTGATAATGTATGAAGTTATGTCTTCTCCTTCTGTGAAGGGAGGAAAATTAGGTGTTGGAATATGTGCACTAGCTGCATGATGTTCAATTACTCCTTCCTCTAATTGTTGTTGTGTAAGAGTTAACTTTTATTCTCCAATTCAAGGCGAGCTTTTTCGAGCTCACGATCCTTTTCTCTCTCTATTAACTCAAGTTCTCTAGCTTTTTCCTCACGTTCTCTAGCTTTTTCCTCAATTTCTCTATCCTTTGCTCTTTCCTCAAGTTCTTTTATTTTAGCCTGTTCCTCACGTATTTTAGCCTGTTCCTCACGTTCTCTAGCTCTTTCTTCACGATCAAGTCTATCACGCTCCTTTTTGTCTTCTCTTTCTCTTTCTAACCGTCTTTCTTGGATTTCTCTCTCAATTCTCTCTCTCTCCTTTTTCTTTTCTCTTTCCCTTTCTGTCTCTCTTCTCTCTCAATTCTCTCTCTTTCAAGTCTTTCCTGAATCTTAGCACTAATGAAAGATTCTAAATTTTTCCCTGTTATTCCTAACTTACTTCCAGCATTCATCCAAAACTGGTATTCCTCCATACTTGCAAGAATAACTTAAACTATCAGGGGAAATGAAACGGGTATTAAAGAAAACGGAGGGTTCAATTCCTCCTCCGCTCAAACTGTAAATAAACCAGAGGGCTCGATCCCTACTTCAATTCAACAATATGCATTAATTAAAACGAAGGGTTCTATGCCGGCTCCGAGCAAACAGTAAGTAGAATGGGGTCACTTGACCATCCAATCTTCTCACCAACAAATCAAGAGTGTCCTATGACAGTTCCCTTGATATAATAAAGAGCTCAATGAAACAAATTGTCACTGGAAAATCTCGGGTCCCTAGAGTCTAATCCTCCAAAGTGTTTCAAGCTCACAGAAAAATAGATGGCAGAATTAACTAGTATTCCTGCCTTGTCTTGACTTACAATAAATTGAGACTATAACAATCACCAAATTTTTTAAATACCTGTACTGAAGTCCTACCATAGAGAATGATTACTCATGGCTGGTGGTAACCGTCTGTGGTATGAGGCATTGAAGTTCCAATGGTAGATTCGAGATGGAATTGAATCTTGATTCAGTAGAGTTGATCCTGGCAAGGTCGCCACTTGTGAAGACTTACTCAGCCCTGTAACAACTTCAGACAGTATTACCAAGGCTGGCTCCTCCTCAGGAAAATTAATGTATAGAAAAAGAATAAAAACTGACAAACATAAAAACACTTTATTATTTAGAAAATATAAAATATAAAACACTTAAATATGAAGGATTAATCCTACATTAAAGAAAATGAAAAATGAAAAAAATAAATGATAACTGAATTCAACGCTAATATATATATGTATATAAAACGTGGGTGTCTGGTGTTGGTGACACTGCGTGTTGTTGAAATCGTAGCCGTTGCTGATGATGAAGGGGGGGGGGTCGCAGGTGTTGATGACAACCCACCGGCTCGTTCTTCACAGATTTTCTAGCTTTCAATAATCCTTCCAGATGACAGGAAAGCAGGTCTTCTCCACTGCATTGATGAGAGGTTATATCCTGCTACTTGCATACACAAACAGGTAAGTGGATCAAACTTTGGGACATCTCATAACGTTAGTCCGTCTCCTTCAATTCTACTCGTTGATTGGCAGGTGACCCTTTCTGTCATCCAAGCTGGAAAGATAGACAGGTTACCCACTGTTTAAGAAATCACTCTCCATGATAAGTACAATACCTAAAAGACGTGGTGATTATTACAACAGTCAACTTAGAGCAAGACTGAAAGGACTAAGTTTATTATTGGTCAAAAGTGAAGCTTTCAACCAATAAATCCACTAGAATACAAGGCAGGCATGTACTTACAGTAGTGCCCTGAGCTGTGAGTCGAGTGATTACTGTTTGGACCAGAGCCCCACACGTCACCTCTGGGGGGGGGAAGAAGGAGGGGAAGGGATAGGGGGAGCTAGACTGACCCTACCTTAACAAGCAGCCGGCAATCAAACTATCACTTTTGGGGAGGGGGAAAAAGGGGGGGGGATAGTGGGAGCTAGAGTTGCCTTACCTTAACAAGTAGCCGGCAAGCAAACTATCACTTTCGGGGAGGGGGAAAAAGGGGGGGATAGGGGGAGCTGGACTTACCCTACCTTAACAAGTAGCCGGCAATGAAACTATTGTTACTATATTGCTACTCCTATCTATTGAACTTTTCCCTCACACAGTCCAAGAAAATGCAATCCACCGATCCCTCTCTCTCTCTTGTCTTACTGCTGTCACCATGTCATAGAATTCCAGTAGGTTTGTGACACAGGATTTCCCATCCCCAAAACCATTTTGGCTGCTGTTGATGAGATAATTTCTTTCTAGGTGTTCCACCACTCTTCTCCTGAAAATCTTCTCCATGACTTTGCATACTATACATGTCAGTGACACTGGTCTGTAGTTTAGTGCTTCATGTCTGTCTCCTTTTTTAATGATTGGGACTACATTTGCTGTCTTCCATGCCCCTCAGGCAATCTCCCTGTTTCGATAGATGTATTGAATATTGTTGTTAGGGGTACACATAGCGCCTCTGCTCCCTCTCTCAGGACCCATGGAGAGATGTTATCTGGCCCCATTGCCTTTGAGGTATCTAGCTCACTCAGAAGCCTCTTCACTTCTTCCTCTGTTGTGTGTACTGTGTCCAGCACTTGGTGGTGTGCCCCACCTCTCTGTCTTTCTGGAGCCCCTTCTGTCTCCTCTGTGAACACTTCTTTGAATCTCTTGTTCATATACTTCATGGCCATTTCTTGTCTCTCTTCCTTCCGTCCTTAGCCTGATTACCTGGTCCTTGACTGTTGTTTTCCTCCTGATGTGGCTGTATAACAGTTTCGGGTCAGATTTGGCTTCCGCTGCTATGTCATTTTCATATTGTCTTTGGGCCTCCCTTCTTATCTGTGCATATTCGTTTCTGGCTCTATGACTGCTCTCCTTATTCTCCTGGGTCCTTTGCCTTCTATATTTCTTCCATTCCCTAGCACACTTGGTTTTTTTTTTTTTTGTGTGTGTGTACTCACCTAATTGTGGTTGCAGGGGTCGAGACTCAGCTCTTGGCCCCGGCTCTTCACTGATCACTACTAGGTCCTCTCTCTCTCTCTGCTCCCTTAGCTTTGTCATACGTTGTCTTAAAGCTATGTATGGTTCCTGCCTGTGTGTGTGTGTGTGTACTCACCTATTTGTGGTTGCAGGGGTCGAGTCTTAGCTCCTGGCCCCGCCTCTTAACCGGTTGCTAATGGGTCCTCCCTCTCCCTGCTCAATAAGCTTTATCAAACCTCGCCTTAAACCTATGTATGGTTCTCGCCTCCGTGTGTGTGTGTGTGTGTGTGTGTGTGTGTGTGTGTGTGTGTGTGTGTGTGTGTGTGTGTGTGTGTGTGTGTGTGTGTGTGTGTGTGTGTGTATATGTGTGTGTGTATGTGTGTGTGTGTGTGTGTGTGTGTCTGTCTGTCTGTCTCTCTTTCCCACCTACACACAAAGTTTTTTTCTATTCAATGGAGCGACAGTAGTAAGCTATTATATATTCACACATTTAACAAGCTAAGGGCTGCTGTTCTCATCTCACTTAACATTCTTCACTAACACAATTGATCAAGTGGCTACAAGTACATATATTTAACAACAATTTTAACATTACTTAGCAGTAAAAATACACACAATCTCTTCCAATTAAAAATTCAACCCTAAACACTGATAATTCTTGTAATCCACGAGACTAAAAGCAGATTTAAATTAAAATGTTTTATTGTTAACACAACTTTGCCTAAATCTGTAAATCAACTTAATAAGGAAGAAATTACCGCAGATGAGATAATGTTCATGAAAGATTTATTTGCTGATATTGTTGGTATAGAGACTCTCCTCCCACTGCGTACTAGAACCAAGTATGGTACTAGAACCAAGTACGGTACTAGAGCCAAGTACGGTACTAGAACCAAGTACGGTACTAGAACCAAGTACGGTGCTAGAGCCAAGTACGGTACTAGAACTAAGTACGGTGCTAGAGCCAAGTACGGTACTAGAACCAAGTACGGTACTAGAGCCAAGTACGGTACTAGAACCAAGTACGGTACTAAAACCAAGTACTGTACTAGAACCAAGTACGGTACTAGAGCCAAGTACAGTACTAGAACCAAGTACGGTACTAGAACCAAGTACGGTGCTAGAGCCAAGTACGGTACTAGAACCAAGTACGGTACTAGAGCCAAGTACGGTACTAGAACCAAGTACGGTACTAGAACCAAGTACTGTACTAGAACCAAGTACGGTACTAGAGCCAAGTACAGTACTAGAACCAAGTACGGTACTAGAACCAAGTACGGTGCTAGAGCCAAGTACGGTACTAGAACCAAGTACGGTGCTAGAGCCAAGTACGGTACTAGAACCAAGTACGGTACTAGAGCCAAGTACGGTGTAAGAGCCAAGTACGGTACTAGAACCAAGTACGGTACTAGAGCCAAGTACGGTACTAGAACCAAGTACGGTACTAGAACCAAGCAGAAATTGGAGGAAGGAGTAATGCAACATCATACAGCTAGTGCACATATTCCAACACCTAATTTGCCTCCCTTCACATAACTTCATACATTCTTAGGTTTGAAAATACCGCTACCCTTTGTGAATGGCCTGCTGACACCTGGGCTACCAGGTTAGGAGTGTTATTTTCTGGTACAGCTTTGAATATCTATGCAACTTTGTCGCAGGATATCATATGTAATTATAACCTACTTAAGAAGGCAATCCTTAAAGCATACCAAAAGACCACAAATTCTTATAGGAAAGATTTCAGGTATGCCACCTTACAGAATGGCCAGAACTTTCAACAGTTACAGGTAACACTCTTTCGTTTGTTCGACTTTTGGATAGAGAGTTCAGGAATTGATCACAGTTATGAATCTCTTAGAGACTTCATGGTTGCTGACCAGTTCCTGACAGCTCTTCCCCACCAGATAAGAACATTCATTAGAGAATGTAACCTGATTAAAGCTGAGGAAGTTGCTGAGGCCGCTGACTGGTATGCTGAGGCTCACAATTCCTAAAAAGACCTAAAGGGATCGAACCCTAAGGGAAAGGGTTCACCAGATCTTAAGAAATCAAAGCCTCTAGTGGAATACAGTAAACTGACGTCTTTTATTCCGGTTTGTCATTTATGTGGTGTTAAGGGACATAAACATCCCAGTTGTCCTTCTAAGAAAGTGCGAAATGTTGGCAGATGTTTTGTTGACGGTAATGACCAAGCACCCTTCTGTTCAGGAACAGTTAATGGTATAAAAGTCTCAGACATATTACATGACACTGGATGTACATGCATCGTAATCTCGGACAAACTGTTCCCTTACTTTAAAACCTCTCGTGTGTCTTCTATTCTTTCAGACTACTTGGGTTGTGAAAATACTTCCCCTACAATACGTTGTTACTTGAAAACTAAATGGTTCACCGGTTGGACTAATGCGGTACTAGCCCCAATTACTTGTTTTATAATAGTGGGTAACATTAAAGGTGCCATTCTTCCTTCAGAGGCGGATCTTTCGTCACCACCCGTGGATTTAAGTTTTCCAGCTCCTCTTCCTTGCAAGTTAAATAAGCCCCTTAACAATTCCGCACCGGAAGCTGCATTGTCTCCTACGGTTCATTTGGGGGTGGAAACAGATGATACTGCTCTCGATAGTGAGATAGCAGGATCACCTGTCCACTCGTCATGTGAAAGTAAAGGAATTGCCTCCGGCACTCTCAATGTCTTGACTCGGGCTCAGACCATAACCCCGGCTTCTCCTACCTCCTCTTCTCCCACCGTAAGTCCTTTTATTTTCCCAGATTTTATGTCTAAGGATGACTCTGTCAATTTACAGTGGGATTGCCCAGTGGGTTTGTCATAATCAAGCTTTTAACAACAAAGTTATCCACAGGACATACGTATCACATAAGTTTGAATGTATTAATGGTATCTTATATAAATCTGTATTTAAATCTCATTCTTCAGTGATAGATTATTCCCTCCTTGTTGTTCCTAAACCATGTCGAGAGACTGTTCTTCAAATGGCTCATGATTTGCCAGTAACCAAACACTTAGCCCATCGTAAGACTTGGCATAAACTCAAGCACACTTATTTTTGGCCAAGCATGTACTTACAGGTTACAAAGAAGTATAGTTCTTGCAATAGGTGTCAGGTGCTTACTGCACAAAATACACACACTCCTAGTTCCTGTATATTTATTAAATCTAAAACTTCCCTCCTGCAGAAACGAGATACTCCACCATAGAAAAGGAATGTTTGGCCCTTGTGTGGGGTATCTCCAAGCTTAAATTTTATTTAGAGACGGATCACAAACCTTTGACATACCTAGAAACTTTTAAGGGAACCAACAGTCGCCTCTTGAGGTGGACATTGGCTCTCCAAGCTTTTAAGTTCCATATAGTGTATATCAATGGTTCATCCATTTATTGCTCTGACTGGTTAAGTCGTGACAGTCAGTACAAGATTTGTTGTCTTACGCGACTTCCACGTGTTAGAACTTTTTCCTCACCTATTCTTCTTATACTCCTTGACTATAAGTCTTGGTATGGGGGAGTGTGAGGGAAAAGTTCAATAGATAGGAGTAGCAAGCGAGTATATGGTAACGATAGCTTGATTGCCCGGCTGCTTGTTAAGGTGAGGTCAGAGTCTAGCTCCCGCTTTCCCCCCCCCTCCTTTTCTCCACCCAGAAAGGTGACGTGTGGGGCTCCAACCAAATGGATAATCACTTGACTCACAGCTCCCAGCACAACTGTAAATAAAAGCCTCTGCTCCTATTTTAGTGGATATATTGGTTAAAAGCTTCACTTTTAACCAATTCTAAGACGTAGTTCATTCTGCCTTAATTTCCAGGTTTTTCTTTTAAATCCTCACCATTCTTTTAAGTGCCTTACACTTATCATGGAGAGTGATTTCTTAAGCAGTGGTTAACTTTTGTCTCTTTCTAGCTTTGAATGTCAGCTTGGGTCATCTGGCAACCACAGAAACAGTGTTGAAGGAGACGAACTTCACCTGAGTTCTGGGACGTCACTTGTTATCTACATACCTGATAAGTGTAGCCAGACCCAGGCAACTATCCCTCATCTTTGCAGTGGTAAAAGACCTGCGTTCCTATCATCTTGACGGTTTATTCAAGGAAAAACCTACTATGAATGAATAGTCGTTGGGTTGTCACTCACCAGCTGTGACCTCCACATCCTCAGCAATGGCTACAATTTCTACAATGCGCGGTGTCAACATCAACCAGACACCCACAGTCTAATTGTACATATTAGCGTTGAATTCAAATATTTTCATATTTCATTTTTCATTTTTCTATCAAGTAGGATAAAAGTTTATATTTAAATGTTTTATATTTTCAAATATAACAATAAAGTGTTTATATTTGTATGTTATTCTTTTTCTATTCATTAATTTTCCTAAGGAGGAGCCAGCCTTGGTAATACCTACTTAAGATCTTGCAGGGCTGAGTAACCCTTCACACTGGCAATAGCAGGATAATACTCTCAGAGGCTGGCTATAGCAGGATAATACTCTGAGAAGCTGGCAATTACAGCATAATACTGTGAGAGGCTGGCAATAGCAGGATAATACTCAGGGTGGCTGGCAATAGCAGGATAATACTCTGAGAATCTGGCAATAGTGGGATAATACTCTGAGAGGCTGGCAATAGCATGATAATACTCTGAGAGGTTGGAAATAGCATGATAATAGACTGAGAGGCTGGCAATGGCATAATATTCTACGAAGTTGGCAACCGCAAGATAATACTGTGAGAGGTTGGCAATAGCAGATAATACTCAAAGAGGCTGGCAAAACAGGACAATACTGTCAGAGGCTGGGAATAGCAGGATAATACTCTGATAGGCTGGCAACATTAGGATAATACTCAGAGAGGCTGGCAATAGCATGAAAATACTCTGAGAGGCTGGCAATATCATGATAATACTCTGAGAGGCTGGCAATAGCAGGATAATGCTCTGAGAGGCTGGCAATGGCAGGATAATGCTCTGCGAGGCTGGCAATAGCAGTATAATGCTCTGCGAAGCTGGCAATAGCAGGATAATATTCTGAGAAGTTGGCAATAGCATGATAATACTCTGAGAGGCTGGCAATAGCAGGATAATGCTCTGAGAGGCTGGCAATGGCAGGATAATGCTCTGCGAGGCTGGCAATAGCAGTATAATGCTCTGCGAGGCTGGCAATAGCAGGATAATACTCTGAGAGTCTGGCAATAGCAGGATAATATTCTGAGAGGCAGGAAATAGCAGAATAGTCTTCAGAGAGGCTATTATTAGCAGTATAATACTCTGAGACGGCTGGCGACAGCAGGATAATACTCTGAAAGGCTGGAAATAGGAGGATAATACTCTGAAAGGCTGGCAATAGCAGGATAATACTCTGAAAGGCTGGCAACACCATCATAATACTCAGAGAGGCTATCAATAGCAGTATATTACTCTGAGACGGCTGGCAAGAGCAGGATAATACTCTGCGAGTCTACCAATGGCAGGATAATACTCTGAGAGGCTGGTAATAGCAGGATAATAATCTGGGAGGCTGGCAATTACAGGATAACACTGAGAGGCTAGCAATAGCAAGATAATACTCTGAGAGGATGGCAATAGCAGGATAATACAATGAGAGGCTGGAAATAGCAGGATATCACTCAGAGAGGCAGGCAATAGCAGGATAATACTCAGAGAGGCTTGTGAAAAAGATAATTCTCTCAGATGCTAGAAATAGCAGGATAATACTTTGAGAGCCTGGGAACATTAGGATAAGACTCAGAGAGGCTGATAATAGCAGGATAATACTCTGAGAGGATGGCAATAGCAGGATAAAATTCTGAGAGGCTAGCAATAGCAGGGTAATACTCCAATAGGCTGGTAATAACAGGATAATATTCCTAGATGCTGCCAATAGCAGGATAATATTCTGGGAGGCTGGCAGCAACAGGATAATACTATGACAGGCTTGCAATAGCAGGATAATACTCTGAGAGGCTTGCAATAGCAGGAAAATTCTCTGAGATGAAATGAACAGCAGGATAATACTCTGAAAGGCTGGAAATAGGAGGATAATACTCTGAGAAGCCGGTAACAGCAGGATAATACTCTTAGAGGCTGGCAATAGCAGGAAAATACTCTGAGATTAAATAAACAGCAGGGTAATACTCTGAAAGGCTGGAAATAGGAGGATAATACTCTGAGAGGCTGGCAATAGTACGAAAATACTCTGAGAAGCCGGTAACAGCAGGATAATACTCAGAGAGGCTGGCAACAGCAGAATTATACTCAGAGACGCTTGCAATAGCAAAATAATACTCTGAGAGGCTGGCAATAGCATGATAATACTATGAAAGGCTGGCAATAGCAGGATAATACTCTGAGATGCTGGCAATAGCATGATAATACTCTCAGAGGCAGGCAATAGCAGGATAATACTCTGAGAGTCTGGAAATGGCAGGATAATACTCTGAGAGGCAGGCAACAGCAGGATAGTACTCATTGAGGCTATCAATAGCAGTATAATACTCTGAGACTCCTGGCAACAGCAGGATAATACCCTGAGTGCTTGGCAATAGCAGGATAACACTCCGAGATGATGGTAATAGCAGGGTAATACTCTGAGAGGCTGGCAATAGCAGGATAATACTCTTAAAAGCTGGCATCAGCAGGATAATAATTTGAGAGGCTGGCAATAGCAGGATAATACTCAAAGAGGCTGACAATAGAAGGATAATACTTAGAGAGGCTTGTAAAAGTGGATGATACTCTCAGAGACTAGCAATAGCAGGATAATACTCAGAAAGGCTGGCAATAGCAAGATAAGAATCTGAGAGGATGGCAATAGAAGGATAATACTCTGGGAGACTGGCAACAGCAGGATAATACTCGGAGAGGCTCGGAAAGGCAGGATAATACACTGAGAGGCTGGCAATAGCAGTATAATACTCTGAGAGGTTGGCAATAGCTGGATAATGCTCTGAGAGGCTGCCAATAGCAGAATAATAGTCTGAGAATCTCACAATTACAGTATAATACTCTGTGATTTTCTCAATAGGAGGAAAATAATCTGAGAGGCTGGAAACAGCAAGATAATACTCAGAGAGGCTGGCAATAGCAGGATAATACTTTTAGAGGCTGCCAATAACAGGATATTACTCTGAGAGGCTGGCAACAGCTGGATTTTATATTATTCTGCTGTTGCCAGCCTCTCGGAGTATTATTCTCATGTTGCAAGCCTCTCACAGTATTGTCCTGCTATTGCCATCCTCTCTGAGTATTATCCTGCTATTGCCAGCCTCTCAGAGTATTATCCTGCGAATGCTAGGCTCTCAGAGTATTATCCTGTTATTGCAAGTGTTACGCCGAGATGCACTTATAATATACGTCTTTCATATTTATTCATCTTCCTAATATTACATTACGATTACTATCGTTAAATGCTAAAGCGAGAGTAATGAGCGTTATAATATTAAATATTCATTTCCATCTTTCCCTATTTTTCATTATATGTGTATATATTTATTCTAGTGAGGAAATAGGTAACGACCAATTTGTTAGTATGGCCTCACCTCTATACCACTCACACCTGACGCCAGCTGACGTCAGGAGGTGCAGTACACCACCTCTCTCGGTATAGAGGTCTCCAGGGCTTACTCCTTTTAACCTAAACAGTGAAGCATTTGGTCTAGAGTTTTATTCGCTAAAGTCACCAGAAATTGTGGAATTGTCATTTTATAGAAGTTCTCGTGAGTAGAGACTTCAAGTTTTCAAAGTCAACAGCTTAATAACCTTAGAACAGAGAGGACGATGTAGCTTTTTGTTCGACTGTATATTAAAGGTCCATTCAGCTAAGAAATAAGGTCTTCTTAATTTATAAGTGGTGTATAAAGTATGTTTATATATAATTAAGAAAAAAGTACCACTAAATACCTTACGTCTATAACTATATCTACTTTATATTAAAGGTACATTTACAAAGATTTTTCGATCTCCTTATAACCCTATTACAATATAACTGGAGAATAATTCTCCCTAAAACTCCCGTACACTAACATCACAAGTGGTTTATAAAGTTTATCGTAACACAAGCCTATGAGATCATTATCCTTCTATTGCCAGCCTCTCAGAGTATTATCATGCTGTTGTCAGCCTCTCAGAGTATTATCCTGCTGTTGCCAGCCTTTCAGGGTATTATCTTTCTATTCCCAGCCTCTCAGAGTATTACCCTGCTGTTGCCGGCCTCTCTGAGTATTACCCTGCTGTTACCAGCCTCTCAAAGAATTATCTTGCTAATGCCAGCCTCCAACAGTATTATCCTGTTGTTGCCGGCCTCTCAGAGTATTATCTTCATGTTGCCTGCCTCATACAGTATTATCCTGCTTTTACCAGCCTCTCAGAGAACTATCCAGCTATTGCCATCCTCTCAGAGTATTATCTTGCTATTGCCAGGTTCTCTGGGTATTATCCTCCTATTGCCAGCCTTTCAGAGTATTATCCTGCCGTTGCCAGTCTCTCAAAGTATTATCCTGTTATTGCAAGCCTCCCTGAGAATTATCCTCCTATTGACAGCCTCTCACAGTATTATCCTGCTATTGCCAGCCTCTCAGAGTATTGTCCTGCAATAGCCAGCCTCTCAGAGTATTATCGTGCTATTGCCAGTCTCTCAGAGTATTATCCTTCTTTTGCCAGCCTCTCAGAGTGTTATCTTGCTATTGCCTGCCTCTTAGAGTATTGTCCTGCCATTGTTAACCTTTCTGAGTATTTTCCTGCTATTACCATCCCCTCAGAGTATTATCCTGCTATTGCCAGCCTCTCAAAATATTATCCTGCTACTGCCAGCCTCTTCTAGTGTTATCCTTCTATTGTCAGCCTCTCAGAGTATTATCCTGCTTTTGCCAGCCTCTCAGAGTATTATGATGCTATTGCCAGGTTCTCTAAGTATTATCCTGCTGTTGCAAGCTTGTCAGAGTATTATGCTGGTATTACCAGCCTGTAAGAGTATTATACTGCTATTGGCAGCCTCTCAGAGTATTATACTGCTATTGCCAACCTTTCAGAGTATTATCCTGCTGTTGCCAGCCTCTCAGAGTGTTATCCTTCTATTGCCTGCCTCTCAGAGTATTATCCTACTATTGACAGACTCTTTAAATTTTATCATGCTGTTGCCAGCTTCTCAGAGCATTATCCTGCTATTACCAGCCTTTCAGAGTATTATCCTCTATTTGCAGCCTCTCAAAATATTATCCTGCGTCTTCCAGCCACTCATACTATTATACTGTCATTACCAGTCTCTCTGAGTATTATCCTGATGTTGCCAGCCTCTAAGAGTATTATCCTGCTGTTGGTAGTCTCTCAGAGAATTATTGTGCTATTGCCAGGTTCTCTAAGTATTAACCTGCAGTTGCAAGCCTGTCAGAGTATTACCCTGGTATTGCCAACCTCTCAGCGTATTATCGTGCTATTGCCAGCACCTCAGAGTATTATCCTCCTATTTCCAGACTCTCTGAGTAAAATCCTGCGATTGCCAGCCTCTCAGAGTATTATCCTGATATTGCCAGTAACTCACAGAATTATACTGCGATTGCTAGACTCTCAGAGTATTATCCAGCTGTTGCCAGCCTCTCAGAGTATTATCCAGCTGTTGCCAGCCTCTCAGAGTATTATCCAGCTGTTGCCTGCCTCTCAGAGTTCTATCCAACTATTTCCAGCCTCTCCGAATGTTAGCCTGCTAAAGCAAGTCTCTCAGAGCATTATCCTGCAAATGCCAGCCACTCATAGCATTATCCTGCTATGCCAGCCTCTGAGAGTATTATCCTGCTATTGCCAGCATCTCAGAGTATTATCGTACTATTGCCAACACCTCAGAGTATTATCCTCCTATTGGCAGCCTCTCAGAGTATTATGCTGCTGTTGCAAGCCTCTCAGACTATTATCCTGCTATTGAAAACCTCTCAGAGTATTATCCTGCTGTTGCCAGCCTCTCAGTGCATTATCCTTCTATTGCCAGCCTCTTAGAGTATTATCTTGCAATTGATAGCCTCTAAGAGTATTACTCTGCTATTGCCAGCCTTTTTGAGTATTATCCAAGTGTTGCCAGCCTCCAATAGTATTATCCTGCTGTTGCCGGCATCTCAGAGTATTATCCTCCTATAACCAGCCTCTCAGAGTTTTATCATGCTATTGACAGCCTCTCAAAGCATTATCCTGCTGTTGCCTGACTGTCAGAGTATTATCCTGCTATTGCCAACGTCTAGGGGTATTATCCTGTTGTTGCCAGCCTTTCAGAGTATCAATCTGCTATTGTCAGCCTCTCAGAGTATTATCCTGCTTTTGCCAGCCTCTCAGAGTATTATCCTGCTAGTACCAGCCTCTGAGAGTATTATCCTATTATTGCAAGCCTCTCAGAATATTATTCTGCTGTTGCCAGCCTCTCAGACTATTATCCTGCTATTGAAAGCCTCTCAGAGTATTATTCTGCTACTACCAGCCTCTCAGAGTATTATCCTGCTATTGTCAGCCTCTCAGAGTATTATGCTGCTATTGCCAGCCTCTCTGAGTATTATTCTGCTGTTGCCAGCCTCTCAGAGTATTATCTTTCTATTCCCAGCCTCTGAGATTATTATCTTTCTATTTTTAGCCTCTCAGAGTATTACCCTGCTGTTGTCAGCCTCTTAGAGTTTTATCCTGCAGTTGCCAGCCTCTCTGAGTATTAACCTGCTGTTGCCAGCATCTCAGAGTATTATCTTTCTGTTCCCAGCCTCTGAGAGTATTATCTTTCTATTCCTAGCCTCTCAGAGTATTACCCTGCTATTGCCAGCCTCTCAGAGTATTATCATGCTATTGCCAGCCTCTCAGAGTATTATACTGCTATTGCCAACCTATCAGAGTATTATCCTGCTGTTGCCAGCCTCTCAGAGTGTTATCCTTCTATTGCCTGCCTCTCAGAGTATTATCCTACTATTGACAGACTCTTTAAATTTTATCATGCTGTTGCCAGCCTCTCAGAGTATTATCCTGCTATTACCAGCCTTTCAGAGTATTATCCTGCTATTTGCAGCCTCTCAAAATATTATCCTGCTTCTTCCAACCACTCATACTAACATAATGCCATTACCAGTCTCTCAGAGTATTATCCTGCTGTTGGAAGTCTCTCAGAGAATTATTGTGCTATTGCCAGGTTCTCTAAGTATTAACCTGCAGTTGCAAGCCTGTCAGAGTATTACCCTGGTATTGCCAACCTCTAAGAGTATCATCCTGCAATTACAAGCCTCTCAGCGTATTATCGTGCTATTGCCAGAACCTCAGAGTATTATCCTCCTATTTCCAGACTCTCTGAGTAAAATCCTGCGATTGCCAGCCTCTCAGAGAATTATCCTGCTATTGCCAGTTACTCACAGAATTATACTGCGATTGCTAGTCTCTCAGAGTATTATCCAGCTGTTGCCAGCCTCTCAGAGTATTATCCAGCTGTTGCCTGCCTCTCAGAGTTCTATCCTACTATTTCCAGCCTCTCTGAATATTAGCCTGCTAAAGTAAGTCTCTCAGAGCATTATCCTGCAATTGCCAGCCATTCATAGCATTATCCTGCTATGCCAGCCTCTGAGAGTATTATCCTGCTATTGCCAGCATCTCAGAGTATTATCGTGCTATTGCCAACACCTCAGAGTATTATCCTCCTATTGGCAGCCTCTCAGAGTATTATGCTGCTGTTGCAAGCCTCTCAGACTATTATCCTGCTATTGAAAACCTCTCCGAGTATTATCCTGCTATTGCCAGCCTCTCAGAGTATAATCCTGCTATTGCCAGCCTCTCAGAGCATTATCCTTCTGTTGGCAGCCTCTCAGAGTATTATCCTGCAGTTGCAAGCTTCTCTGAGTATTATCCTGCTGTTGCCAGCCTCTCAGTGTATTATCCTTCTATTGCCAGCCTCTCAGAGTATTATCCTGCAATTGATAGCCTCTAAGAGTATTACTCTGCTATTGCCAGCCTCTTTGAGTATTATCCAGGTGTTGCCAGCCTCCAATAGTATTATCCTGCTGTTGCCGGCATCTCAGAGCATTATCCTCCTACAACCAGCCTCTCAGAGTTTTATCATGCTATTGGCAGCCTCTCAAAGCATTATCCTGCTATTGCCAACTTCTCTGAGTATTATCCTGCTGTTGCCAGACTCTCTGAGTATTATCCTGCTTTTGCCAGCCATTCAGAGTATTATCCTGCTATTGCCAGCCTCTCAGAGCATTATCCTGCTATTGCCAGCCTCTCAGAGCATTATCCTGCTATTGCCAGCCTCTCAGAGTATTATCCTGCTATTGCCAGCCTCTCAGAGCATTATCCTGCTATTGCCAGCCTCTCAGAGCATTATCCTGCTATTGCCAGCCTCTCAGAGTATTATCCTGCTATTGCCAGCCTCTCAGAGCATTATCCTGCTATTGCCAGCCTCTCAAAGTATTATCCTGCTATTGCCAGCCTCTCAGAGCATTATCCTGCTATTGCCAGCCTCTCAGAGTATTATCCTGCTATTGCAAGCCTTTCAGAGCATTATCCTGCTATTACCAGCCTCTCAGAGTATTATCCTGCTATTGCCAGCCTCTCAGAGCTTTATCCTGCTATTGCCAGCCTCTCAGAGCATTATTCTGCTATTTCCAGCCTCTCATAGCATTATCCTGCTATTGCCAGCCTCTCAGAGCATTATCCAGCTATTGTCAGCCTCTCAGAGTATTATCCTGCTATTGCCAGCCTCTCAGAGTATTATCCTGCTATTGTGATGAATGGTTTGAAAAACCGACAAGTTGAAGATTGAGACACTTATGCAGCATATGGGAATCTTTATTCCATAAGTGTCTCAACATCCTGCTATTGCCAGCCTCTAAGAGCATTATCCTGCTATTGCCAGCCTCTCAGAGCATTATCCTGTTATTGCCAGCCACTCAGAGTATTATCCTGCTATTGCCAGCCTCTCAGAGCATTATCCTGCTATTGCCAGCCTCTCAGAGCATTATGCTGCTATTGCCAGCCTCTCTGAGCATTATCCTGCTACTGCCAGCCTCTCAGAGTATTATCCTGCTGTTACCAGCCTTTCAGAGTATTATCCTGCTATTTGCAGCCTCTCAAAATATTATCCTGCTTCTTCCAGCCACTCATACTAACATAATGCCATTACCAGTCTCTCAGAGTCTTATCCTGATGTTGCCAGCCTATAAGAGTATTATCCTGCTGTTGGAAGTCTCTCAGAGAATTATTGTGCTATTGTCAGCACCTCAGAGTATTATCCTCCTATTTCCAGACTCTCTGAGTAAAATCCTGCGATTGCCAGCCTCTCAGAGTATTATCCTGCTATTGCCAGTTACTCACAAAATTATACTGCGATTGCTAGTCTCTCAGAGTATTATCCAGCTGTTGCCAGCCTCGCAGAGTATTATCCAGCTGTTGCCTGCCTCGCAGAGTTCTATCCTACTATTTCCAGCCTCTCTGAATATTAGCCTGCTAAAGCAAGTCTCTCAGAGCATTATCCTGCAATTGCCAGCCACTCATAGCATTATCCTGCTATGCCAGCGTCTGAGAGTATTATCCTGCAATTGCCAGCCACTCATAGCATTATCCTGCTATGCCAGCGTCTGAGAGTATTATCCTGCTATTGCCAGCATCTCAGAGTATTATCGTGCTATTGCCAACACCTCAGAGTATTATCCTCCTATTGGCAGCCTCTCAGAGTATTATACTGCTGTTGCAAGCCTCTCAGACTATTATCCTGCTATTGAAAACCTCTCCGAGTATTATCCTGCTATTGCCAGCCTCTCAGAGTATAATCCAGCTATTGCCAGCCTCTCAGAGCATTATCCTTCTGTTGGCAGCCTCTCAGAGTATTATCCTGCAGTTGCAAGCTTCTCTGAGTATTATCCTGCTGTTGCCAGCCTCTCAGTGTATTATCCTTCTATTGCCAGCCTCTCAGAGTATTATCCTGCAATTGATAGCCTCTAAGAGTATTACTCTGCTTTTGCCAGCCTCTTTGAGTATTATCCAGGTGTTGCCAGCCTACAATAGTATTATCCTGCTGTTGCCGGCATCTCAGAGCATTATCCTCCTATAACCAGCCTCACAGAGTTTTATCATGCTATTGACAGCCTCTCAAAGCATTATCCTGCTATTGCCAACTTCTCTGAGTATTATCCTGCTATTGCCAGCCTCTCAGAGCATTATCCTGCTATTGCCAGCCTCTCAGAGCATTATCCTGCTATTGCCAGCCTCTCATAGTATTATCCTGCTATTGCCAGCCTCTCAGAGCATTATCTTGCTATTGCCAGCCTCTCAGAGCATTATCCTGCTATTTCCAGCCTCTTTGAGTATTGTCCTGCTATTGTGATGAATGGTTTGAAAAACCGACAAGTTGAAGATTGAGACACTTATGCAGCATATGGGAATCCTTATTCCATAAGTGTCTCAATATCCTGCTATTGCCAGCCTCTCAGAGCATTATCCTGTTATTGCCAGCCTCTCAGAGCATTATCCTGTTATTGCCAGCCTCTCAGAGCATTATCCTGCTATTGCCAGCCTCTCAGAGCATTATGCTGCTATTGCCAGCCTCTCAGAGCATTATCCTGCTATTGCCAGCCTCTCAGAGCATTATCCTGCTATTGCCAGCCTTTCAGAGCATTATCCTGCTATTGCCAACCTCTCAGAGTATTATCCTGCTATTGCCAGCCTCTCAGAGCATTATCCTGCTATTTCCAGCCTCTCAGAGCATTATGCTGCTATTGCCAGCCTCTCAGAGCATTATCCTGCTATTTCCAGCCTCTCAGAGCATTATGCTGCTATTGCAGGAGCCACACAACATTTATAACACAAGCTACACAGGACACTAACCTCAAAAGACACAACACACCAGCAACACAACACACCAGCAACACAACACACCAGCAACACAACACACAATCAACACAACACACCAGCAACACAACACACCAGCAACACAACACACCAGCAACACAACACACCAGCAACATAACACACCAGCAACACAACACACCAGCAACACAACACACCAGCAACACAACACACCAACAACACAACACACCAGCAACACAACACACCAGCAACACAGCACACGAGCAACACAACACACCAGCAACACAACACACCAGCAACACATCACACAAGCAACACAGCACACCAACAACACAACACACCGGCAACACAACACACCAGCAACGCAACACTCCAGCAACACAACACACCAGCAACACAACACACCAGCAACACAACACACCAGCAACACATCACACCAGCAACACAGCACACCAACAACACAACACACCGGCAACACAACACACCAGCAACGCAACACTCCAGCAACACAACACACCAGCAACACATCACACCAGCAACACAACACACCAGCAACGCAACACTCCAGCAACACAACACACCAGCAACACATCACACCAGCAACACAACACACCAGCAACGCAACACTCCAGCAACACAACACACCAGCAACACAACACACCAGCAACACAACACACCAGCAACACAACACACCAGCAACACATCACACCAGCAACACAGCACACCAACAACACAACACACCGGCAACACAACACACCAGCAACGCAACACTCCAGCAACATAACACACCAGCAACACAACACACCAGCAACGCAACACTCCAGCAACATAACACACCAGCAACACAACACACCAGCAACACAACACACCAGCAACACAACACACCAGCAACGCAACACACCAGCAACATAACACACCAGCAACACAACACACCAGCAACACAACACACCAGCAACGCAACACACCAGCAACATAACACACCAGCAACACAACACACCAGCAACACAACACACCAGCAACACAACACACCAGCAACGCAACACTCCAGCAACATAACACACCAGCAACACAACACACCAGCAACACAACACCCCAGCAACGCAACACACCAGCAATATAACACACCAGCAACACAACACACCAGCAACACAACACACCAGCAACACAACACACCAGCAACACAACACACCAGCAACGCAACACACCAGCAACATAACACACCAGCAACACAACACACCAGCAACACAACACACCAGCAACGCAACACACCAGCAACATAACACACCAGCAACACAACACACCAGCAACACAACACACCAGCAACGCAACACACCAGCAACATAACACACCAGCAACACAACACACCAGCAACACAACACACCAGCAACACAACACACCAGCAACGCAACACCAGCAATATAACACACCAGCAACCCAACACACCAGCAACACAACACACCAGCAACACAACACACCAGCAACACAAGATACCATCAACACAACACACCAGCAACGCAACACACCAGCAACACAACACACCAGCAACACAACACACCAGCAACACAAGATACCATCAACACAACACACCAGCAACGCAACACACCAGCAACACAACACACCAGCAACGCAACACACCAGCAACACAACACACCAGCAAAACAAGATACCATCAACACAACACACCAGCAACACAACACACCAGCAACGCAACACCAGCAATATAACACACCAGCAACGCAACACACCAGCAACACAACACACCAGCAACACAACACACCAGCAACACAAGATACCATCAACACAACACACCAGCAACGCAACACACCAGCAACACAACACACCAGCAACACAACACACCAGCAACACAACACACCAGCAACACAAGATACCATCAACACAACACACCAGCAACGCAACACACCAGCAACACAACACACCAGCAACGCAACACACCAGCAACACAACACACCAGCAAAACAAGATACCATCAACACAACACACCAGCAACACAACACACCAGCAACACAACACACCAGCAACACAACACACCAGCAACACAACACACCAGCAACGCAACACACCAGCAACAGAACACACCAGTAACACAACACACCAGCAACACAACACACCAGCAACACAACACACCAGCAACACAACACACCAGCAACGCAACACTCCAGCAACACAACACACCAGCAACACAACACACCGGCAACACAACACACCGGCAACACAACACACCAGCAACGCAACACTCCAGCAACATAACACACCAGCAACACAACACACCAGCAACGCAACACTCCAGCAACATAACACACCAGCAACACAACACACCAGCAACACAACACACCAGCAACACAACACACCAGCAACGCAACACACCAGCAACATAACACACCAGCAACACAACACACCAGCAACACAACACACCAGCAACGCAACACACCAGCAACATAACACACCAGCAACACAACACACCAGCAACACAACACACCAGCAACACAACACACCAGCAACGCAACACACCAGCAACACAACACACCAACAACGCAACACTCCAGCAACAGAACACACCAGTAACACAACACACCAGCAACACAACACACCAGCAACACAACACACCAGCAACACAACACACCAGCAACGCAACACTCCAGCAACATAACACACCAGCAACACAACACACCAGCAACACAACACACCAGCAACACAACACACCAGCAACGCAACACACCAGCAACATAACACACCAGCAACACAACACACCAGCAACACAACACACCAGCAACGCAACACACCAGCAACATAACACACCAGCAACACAACACACCAGCAACACAACACACCAGCAACACAACACACCAGCAACGCAACACACCAGCAACACAACACACCAGCAACGCAACACACCAGCAACATAACACACCAGCAACACAACACACCAGCAACACAACACACCAGCAACACAACACACCAGCAACACAACACACCAGCAACACAACACACCAGCAACGCAACACACCAGCAACAGAACACACCAGTAACACAACACACCAGCAACACAACACACCAGCAACGCAACACACCAGCAACAGAACACACCAGTAACACAACACACCGGCAACACAACACACCAGCAACGCAACACTCCAGCAACACAACACACCAGCAACACATCACACCAGCAACACAACACACCAGCAACGCAACACTCCAGCAACACAACACACCAGCAACACATCACACCAGCAACACAACACACCAGCAACGCAACACTCCAGCAACACAACACACCAGCAACACAACACACCAGCAACACAACACACCAGCAACACAACACACCAGCAACACATCACACCAGCAACACAGCACACCAACAACACAACACACCGGCAACACAACACACCAGCAACGCAACACTCCAGCAACATAACACACCAGCAACACAACACACCAGCAACGCAACACTCCAGCAACATAACACACCAGCAACACAACACACCAGCAACACAACACACCAGCAACACAACACACCAGCAACGCAACACACCAGCAACATAACACACCAGCAACACAACACACCAGCAACACAACACACCAGCAACGCAACACACCAGCAACATAACACACCAGCAACACAACACACCAGCAACACAACACACCAGCAACACAACACACCAGCAACGCAACACTCCAGCAACATAACACACCAGCAACACAACACACCAGCAACACAACACCCCAGCAACGCAACACACCAGCAACATAACACACCAGCAACACAACACACCAGCAACACAACACACCAGCAACACAACACACCAGCAACACAACACACCAGCAACGCAACACACCAGCAACATAACACACCAGCAACACAACACACCAGCAACACAACACACCAGCAACACAACACACCAGCAACGCAACACTCCAGCAACATAACACACCAGCAACACAACACACCAGCAACACAACACCCCAGCAACGCAACACACCAGCAACATAACACACCAGCAACACAACACACCAGCAACACAACACACCAGCAACACAACACACCAGCAACACAACACACCAGCAACGCAACACACCAGCAACATAACACACCAGCAACACAACACACCAGCAACACAACACACCAGCAACGCAACACACCAGCAACATAACACACCAGCAACACAACACACCAGCAACACAACACACCAGCAACGCAACACACCAGCAACATAACACACCAGCAACACAACACACCAGCAACACAACACACCAGCAACACAACACACCAGCAACGCAACACCAGCAATATAACACACCAGCAACGCAACACACCAGCAACACAACACACCAGCAACACAACACACCAGCAACACAACACACCAGCAACACAAGATACCATCAACACAACACACCAGCAACGCAACACACCAGCAACACAACACACCAGCAACACAACACACCAGCAACACAACACACCAGCAACACAAGATACCATCAACACAACACACCAGCAACGCAACACACCAGCAACACAACACACCAGCAACGCAACACACCAGCAACACAACACACCAGCAACACAACACACCAGCAAAATAAGATACCATCAACACAACACACCAGCAACACAACACACCAGCAACGCAACACCAGCAATATAACACACCAGCAACGCAACACACCAGCAACACAACACACCAGCAACACAACACACCAGCAACACAAGATACCATCAACACAACACACCAGCAACGCAACACACCAGCAACACAACACACCAGCAACACAACACACCAGCAACACAACACACCAGCAACACAAGATACCATCAACACAACACACCAGCAACGCAACACACCAGCAACACAACACACCAGCAACGCAACACACCAGCAACACAACACACCAGCAAAACAAGATACCATCAACACAACACACCAGCAACACAACACACCAGCAACACAACACACCAGCAACACAACACACCAGCAACACAACACACCAGCAACGCAACACACCAGCAACAGAACACACCAGTAACACAACACACCAGCAACACAACACACCAGCAACACAACACACCAGCAACACAACACACCAGCAACGCAACACACCAGCAACGCAACACACCAGCAACACAACACACCAGCAACACAAGATACCATCAACACAACACACCAGCAACACAACACACCAGCAACGCAACACACCAGCAACACAACACACCAGCAACACAAGATACCATCAACATAACACACCAGCAACACAACACACCAGCAACACAACACACCAGCAACACAAGATACCATCAACATAACACACCAGCAACACAACACACCAGCAACACAACACACCAGCAACACAAGATACCATCAACATAACACACCAGCAACACAACACACCAGCAACACAACACACCAGCAACACAAGATACCATCAACACAACAGTAACAAAATACAACATATTTAAAAAAGGAGACAGAAAAGAAGCACTAAGCTAGAGACTAGTGTATAGTCTGACGTGTATAGTATGCAGTCATGGCAAAGATTATCAGGAGGAGAGTGGTGGAACACCTGGAACGGAACAAGATTATCAGGAGGAGAGTGGTGGAACACCTGGAACGGAACAAGATTATCAGGAGGAGAGTGGTGGAACACCTGGAACGGAACAAGATTATCAGGAGGAGAGTGGTGGAACACCTGGAACGGAACAAGATTATCAGGAGGAGAGTGGTGGAACACCTGGAACGGAACAAGATTATCAGGAGGAGAGTGGTGGAACACCTGGAACGGAACAAGATTATCAGAAGGAGAGTGGTGGAACACCTGGAACGGAATAAGATTATCAGGAGGAGAGTGGTGGAACACCTGGAACGGAACAAGAGTATAAACGCCAACCAGCGCACGGATTTATGGAAGGCAAATCCTGTGTCACAAACCCAATGGAGTTGCTGGACACCTGGTCCAGGAACTGGCTTCTCCAACTTAACCCCCTCCAAATGCAAAGTCATGAAGATCGGGGAACGGCAAAGAAGACCGCAGACGGAGTATAGGCTAGGTGGCCAAAGACTGCAAACCTCGCTCAAGGAGAAAGATCTTGGGGTGAGTATAACACCGAGCATGTCTCCGGAAGCACACATCAATCAGATAACTGCTGCAGCATATGGGCGCCTGGCAAACCTGAGAACAGCATTCCGATACCTTAGTAAGGAATCGTTCAAGACATTGTACACCGTGGACGTCAGGCCCATACTGGAGTATGCATCACCTGTTTGGAACCCACACCTGGTCAAGCACGTCAAGAAATTAGAGAAAGTGCAAAGGTCTGCGACAAGGTTAGTTCCAGAGCTAAGGGGAATGTCCTACGAAGAAAAGTTAAGGGAAATCGGCCTGACGACACTGGAGGTCAGGAGGGTTAGGGGAGACATGATAACAACATACAAAATACTGCGTGGAATGGACAAGGCGGACAGAGACAGGATGTTCCAGAGATTGGACACAGAAACAAGGGGTCAGACTTGGAAGTTGAAGACTCAGATGAGTCAAAGGGATGTTAGGAAGTATTTCTTTAGTCATAGAGTAGTCAGGAAGTGATACCGCCTAGCAAGTGAGGTAAAGGAGGCAGGAACCATGCATAGCTTTAAGATGAGGTATGATAAAGCTCATGGAGAAAGGAAAGAGAGGACCTAATTGCACTCAGTGAAGAGGCGGGACCAGGAGCTGAGTCTCGATCCCTGCAACCACAATTAGGTGAGTACAACAGTAACACAAGACACCAGCAACACAGCACACCATCAACACAACACACCAGCAACACAACACACCAGCAACACAACGTACCTTAACACAACACACCAGAAACGCAACACAAAAGAAACACAACACAGTAACACAACGCAACAGTAACACAACACATCAGCAACACAACACACCAGCAACACAACACACCATCAACACAGTAGCAACACAACAGTAACACAACACACCACCAACACAACACACCAGCAATAAAACACTCCAGCAACACAACACAACAGAAACACAACACACCAGCAACTCAACACAAAAAACACAACACAACAGTTGCACAACACAACAGAAACCCAACACAACAGTAACACAGCACACCAGCATCACAACGTACCACCAACACAACACAATAGCAACACAACAGAACAGTAGCACAACACTCACTACATACCGCAACACAACACAACAGTAACACAACACACCAACAGCACAACACACCAGCAACACAATACACCATTAACACAACAGTAACGAAACACAACAGTAACACATGACTTCAGCAACACAACACAACAGCAACACAACGTACCATCAACACAACACAGCAGCAACACAACACACGATCAACATAACAGCAACACAACAGTATCACAACAAAACAGTAACACACACAAGCAACACAACGTTCCATCAACATAACACAACACACCAGCAGCGCAACACAGCAGAAGTACAACACAACAGTAACACAACACAACAGAAACACAACACAACAGCAATACAACACATCAGCAACACAACACACCATTAACAAAACAGTAACACAACACAACAGAAACACAACACAACAGCAACACAACACACCAGCAACACAACACACCAGCAACACAACACACCATTAACACAACAGTAACACAACATAGTAACACAACACACCAGCAACACAACACACCATTAACACAACAGTAACACAACACAACAGTAACACAACACGCCAGCAACACAACACACTAGCAATACAACACAAAACAATAGCAACACAACACTCACTACATACCACAGCAAAACACATATATAATTGTATTATTTTTAAAGGGGTGGACCGGTAAGCCAGCGGAAGGCCTCGGTCAGATGACCAAAACTCCCAAGGCGGGACATCATCTGACTAAGACCCGGATCAGGAAACACTTGTCCTGTTTCCTGACGAACCTTACCTAACATAGTCTAACACACCAGCAACACAACGTACCATCAACACACACCAGCAACGCAACACAACAGAAGCACAACACAACAGTAACGCAACACACCAGCAACTCAACACACCACCAACACACCAGCAACACAACAGCAACACAACAGTAACACAACACTACATACCACAACACACTAACTAGCGGGCTTAATCCTTTATTAAATGATTGCCATTTTTCCCCTAATTTAGGGAAGCGGCAGACCAGCTCGTTACTGAAGACAACAACAATCACTGGGACTCACTAACTACCGCGGAACCAATTACGTGATTACCCTAGGCGAAAACACCGTCATTAACATCATGGTCTAAATAAATATTTGTCTACAAACTTCCACATAGCTCCTAACTAATTGCTTGCCGCTGGTCGCTGTGGTTCATGTCTAAATCTGAAGTGACGTAGTGGTGACAATATAAGATTTCTTTCGGATTTTTAACCCCGGAGGGTTAGCCACCCTGTATGTCATCGAGGACTGTCTGTCTTATTTCCATTGTGGTCCTCAACTTGTCCCCCAGGATGCGACCCACACCAGTCGACTAACACCCAAGTACCTATTTGCTGCTAGGTGAACATGACAACAGGTGTACGGAAAGAAGTCGAAATGTTTCCACCCCGCCAGGAATCGAACCCGAACCCTCCGTGTGTGAAGCGAGAGCTATAGCTACCAGGGCGCACATGTAATGTAGTGACGCACATGTAATGTAGTGACGCACATGTAATGTAGTGACGCACATGTAATGTAATGACGCACATGTAATGTAGTGACGCACATGTAATGTAGTGACGCACATGTAATGTAGTGACGCACATGTAATGTAGTGACGCACATGTAATGTAGTGACGCACATGTAATGTAGTGACGCACATGTAATGTAGTGACGCACATGTAATGTAGTGACGCACATGTAATGTAGTGACGCACATGTAATGTAGTGACGCACATGTAATGTAGTGACGCACATGTAATGTAGTGACGCACATGTAATGTAGTGACGCACATGTAATGTAGTGACGCACATGTAATGTAGTGACGCACATGTAATTCACAATCAATGCATAATTGACGCACAGGGGGCTCACTGGTGACACAGTTAACGCACCAATGACGAGCAAGTAACGCACTAGTGACGTCCAAGTAGCACAAAACAGACGTACAAGTGATGCCCAACTGAGGCACAAATCAACTTAGCGACTCATTTGGGGCCCCCAAGTGGAGTATAAATGACGCACAAGTAAAGCAATAAGTAAGTTTACTTAAGTACAGGCAGACATTAATACTTACACAGATTATCAAACATAGTAACATATATGTAAATTAAGCACCAGGAGAAACCCAAAAAAGTCAAAGTGACACATTTCCCCATGTAGCACATATGTGACATGTAGCACATATGTGACATGTAGCACATATGTGACATGTAGCACATAAGAACATAAGAACGAAGGAACACTGCAGAAGCCCTACTGGCCCATGCGAGGCAGGTCCAAGTCTCCTACCGGCTTAAGCCAATGCACCCAACCTAGTCAGGTCAGGTCACATTGACTTAAGGGAGGAACACGGCAACCGACCTGGTAGCACAAGCTATCAGGTCCAACTCACACCCACCCACATCCACTCATGTATTTATCCAACCTATTTTTAAAGCTACACAACGTTCTGGCCTCTATAACGGTACTTGGGAGTTTGTTCCACTCATCCACAACTCTATTACCAAACCAGTACTTTCCTATATCCTTCCTGAATCTGAATTTTTCCAACTTAAAACCATTGCTGCGAGTCCTGTCTAGGCTAGATATTTTCAGCACACTATTTACATCCCCTTTATTTATTCCTGTCTTCCATTTATACACCTCAATCATATCCCCCCTAATTCTACGTCTTTCTAGAGAGTGCAGTTTCAGGGCCCTTAGTCTATCCTCATAGGGAAGGTTTCTGATACATGGGATCAACTTTGTCATCCTCCTTTGTACATTTTCCAGAGAATTTATATCCATTCTGTAATATGGTGACCAAAACTGTGCAGCATAATCTAAATGAGGCCTAACCAAGGATGTATAGAGTTGAAGAACAACCTGAGGACTCCTATTATTTATGCTTCTTGATATGAAGCCAAGTATTCTATTAACTTTATTGCGAACACTTATGCACTGTTGTCTTGGTTTCAGATTACTGCTAACCAGAACTCCTAAATCTTTTTCGCAATCCGTAATATTAAGATCTACATTATTTAGTTTATATGTGGCATGGTTATTGTCCTGTCCAACATTTAGAACTTTGCATTTGTCTATATTAAACTGCATCTGCCACTTCTCCGACCACTGCATCAGTCTATTCAAATCTTCCTGGAGTGCTCGAATGTCCTCGTCAGAATGAATTCGACGGCCTATTTTGGTGTCATCGGCAAACTTGCCGATGTCGCTCTTTATGCCCTCATCTATGTCGTTTATGTAGATTGTGAACAGCAGGGGGCCCAACACTGACCCCTGAGGAACACCGCTCGTGACGCTTCCCCACTCTGATTTCTCCCCATTTATGCAAACTCTCTGCTGCCTATTTGTCAACCATGCCTCTATCCAGGAAAAAATTTCTCCTCCTATTCCATGTGCTTTAATTTTCCTCAATAGTCTCTGATGTGGGACCCTGTCAAAAGCCTTACTGAAGTCCATATACACAATATCATATTCATTACCATGATCTACCTCCTCAAATACCTTAGTGAAAAAAGTTAATAAATTCGTAAGGCAGGAACGCCCCTTTGTAAAACCATGCTGAGATTCGTTGATTAATTTATGCTTTTCAAGGTGGCTACGAACTGCCTCGGCAATTATTGATTCCATAAATTTTCCCACTATGGAGGTTAGGCTTATTGGTCTATAGTTCGAAGCTAAGGACCTGTCACCTGTTTTGAAAATAGGTATCACATTTGCCATTTTCCACTTATCTGGCACCATGCCAGTTTGTAGTGATATGTTGAAAAGATTAGCCAAAGGTGTGCTAAGCTCCTCTTTACATTCCTTTAGAACCCTTGCATACAGTTCATCAGGGCCTGGGGATTTGTTAGGTTTTAATTTATCTATTTGCCTAAGGACCATGTCACTTGTGACCCTAATAGTGCACAGTTTATTATCGTCCTGTTCTACATAATTTATCATTACTGGAATATCGCTGGTATCCTCCTGTGTAAAAACTGAGAGGAAGTATGTGTTAAAAATTCTACACATTTCCTTATCACTGTCAGTGAGCTGACCCGAGGAACTTTTGAGTGGGCCTATCTTGTCCCTGATCTTACTTCTGTATACCTGAAAGAATCCTTTTGGGTTAGTCTTCGATTATCTTGCAACTTTAACCTCATAATCTCTTTTTGCTTTTCTAATTCCCTTTTTTATTTCTCTCTTTAACTGAATATATGGATTTCTTAATTGCCCCTCTCCTCTTTTGATTTGCCTATATATGCCTCTCTTTTGACCAATCAGATATTTTAATCTATTGTTCATCCATTTAGGATAATTTTTGTTTGATCTGATTTCCCTATTTGGAACATAATTTGACTGAGCAGCTAGAACTATGCCCTGGAAAGCATCATATCGGCAACCATCACCACCTACCTGACCCTTAGTCAGGTCATTCCAGTTCTGCCCACCTAAGTAATTTTTCAGTCCTATGAAATCAGCCAAGCGAAAGTCAGGGACGGAGACTTGATTGCCATTATTAGGGGAATTCCATGATATATTAAAACTGAGTGATTTGTGATCACTTTCCCCAAGCTCATCATTAACCTCAAGATTATTATTTAGTGTTTCCCTACTGGCAAGAACCAAGTCAAGGAGGTTATTTCCCCTAGTTGGCTCTGTCACAAACTGTTTTAAAAAACAATCCTGGATCGTATCAAGAAAGTCACCTGACTCTAAATTTCCTGTCAAATTGCTCCAGTCAATCTGTCTATAGTTGAAATCTACCATTAGCACAACATTTTCGTATGTAGATGCCTTACGAATTTCGTCCCATAGAAGTTTACTGCACTCCCTATCAAGATTTGGGGCCCTGTAAATCACACCCAAAATTAGTTTTTCTCGGCCCTCGAGAAGCTGTAACCAAACAGATTCAGTGGCTGACGCTTCTAATTTTAATATCTTGTCTAACACAACAATTTAAATTGTCTCTGACATACATCGCTACTCCACCACCTTTCCTGTTGACCCTGTCAGTGTGGAATAATTTATAGCCTTGTATGTGACATTCAGAGGGCATCTCTCTATCTTTCAGATCTTTCAGATTGAGCCAGGTCTCTGTTATAGCAATAATATCTATGTTTCCTGCACTTGCAATTAATCTTAGCTCATCTATCTTATTTCTTACACTCCTGCTATTAGTATAGTAAACCTTAAGGGAGCTAGTCCCTTGCTGCCCTCTGCTGTCCCCCTTTGTTTGCTGACCTGATCTATTGTCTTTATTTATAACTTCATGCTGAATGCCTTTTATACATTTACTGTTTCCAACCCAAGTGTTGCAACCTGCTTGTTTCCCACACACACCCATACCTCTATCTTCCATCAGTTTAAAATCATAGGCATTTCACCAATGGCCTTCTCAATCGAGTCTGCAAGTGCTACCACCCCAGCCCCAGAGAGATGTACCCCATCCCTTGCATACATATCATGTTTGCCATAAAAGTTGTTCCAGTTGTCAATGAATGGGATTGCAAGTTCCTTGCAGTATCTGTCTAGCCAGCAATTTACACCAATTGCCCTAGACAACCATTCATTTCCTACTCCCCTTCTAGGCAAGATGCTACATATGATTGGGATCCCTCCCTTAGACTTAATGAAATCAATAGCTGACCTGTACTTATCTAGCAGCTCTTCTCTCCTACCCTTCCCAATATCATTTCCACCAGCACTGAGACAGATAATGGGCTTGTTCCCATTACCTGACATGATATTATCCAGCCTGTTGACAATGTCCCCAACACCAGCTCCAGGGAAGCACACTCTATCTCTCATCTTCTTATTCCTATTACAAAAAGCACGGTCAATATATCTTACCTGAGAGTCACCAACCACAAGAATGCACTTACCTCCATTAGCAGGGGCAGTAGTACCCTTACCTTCACTGGCCACTGAAGTACATTCATCCTGAAGAACAGAGAAGCGATTTCCTACCTTCAGATCTTCACTCTTAACTTTCCTTACTCTGATGCGCCTTCCATTACTGTGAACCACTCGCCACTTGTAGCAGGTGCTGGGCTGCACATCACTGCTGGTAGCCGTTGCTACCTCCCCAACTACAGCCTCCTCACAGCGAGAGACAGACTGCACCTCACTGCTAGAAGCCTCATTCACCACAACTCCAGCCACCTCACACTCTCTCCCAGACCCATTGAGGTGGACCTTCAGCCTCCTAATCTCCTCCTGGAGAAGCAAAACCTCCTCCTTCAACTCTCCAACCTCAATTTTTAAAACACTGCAGAAGCAAGCCATGCTTTGTAACCGTCCACACTAATCCCCAAAGCAGCTCAAGGTCTGTGACCTCACGTGACGACTGACCACTGACCACTGACCATATGTGACATATGTGACATGTAGCACATATGTGACATGTAGCACATATGTGACATGTAGCACATATGTGACACACAAGTGTGTGGATATAGTGTAAGGGAACTATGCACACTGCTAACATGAGATGCAATAAACAAGAATAATATAATAAAATAACGTTTAAAAATATTTAACATCACGTAACTAAGCTAATCTGTTACAAGTGATAAGTTGTTAGTGAAACTAATATAAGCTAATTATCCCATATGTTCTCCATCACAAACAACTTAACAGAAAAGTGGCACAAAATAAGTGGCTACATTAGATAAACAATTAGATTCATCATAGAAATTCAAGCCTGGCAAGTGGCATATGTCAGAATCAAAAGTGTTAAATATTCCCATTTTCAGTCTGCAAGATTAATATTATAGGTGACCAGAAGAAATCAAGAGTAAAAATTAAAAAAAAAAAGAATTTCTGCTTGTGAGTCTGACAACTAAAATCAGCTGACAAATTCTTAATTTCAAATTATTTGGAAAACATATTAATCACGAAGACTACAGACAAAGTCATACTATTACGTGATCCTGTTTAACATACTTATAGATGGGGTTGTAAAAGAAGTGAATGTTAGGGTGTTGGGTGCTATTAAAATATATAGAATTTAATACAAAGTTAGAGTTGTCACTGTTGCTTTTAGCCGATGACACTGTGCTTTTGGTAGATTATGACGAGAAGTTGGACAAGTTGATAGACGAATTTGGGAGAGTATGAAAAAGATGGAAATTAAAGATGAACATAAGAAATAGCAAGGTGATGAGGGTAACAAAACAAAATAGATAATGAAAGATTAGATATCAGATTGAAGGGAGGGAATATCGAGGATGTAAATGTGTTCACATATTTGAGAGTGAACTTGTTCTTGGACGGGTCTATGAAAGACGAGGTTAACCATAGAATTAATGAAGGTATAAAGATGGGTGGTGCATTGAAGCATCTGTGGAGACAAATATTATCCATGGAGGTAGAAATGGGGAATGAATGAGAGTATAGTGGTATCAACACTCTAATGTGAAAAAAGCACAGAACGGGTGGGGTTAGAACCCATGTCGAGTGATTCATAAAACTCCAGGCGAGTGCATGAGCCATTGAGCCAGCTGACCAGTGCATAAGCCACTGAGCCAGCTGACCAGTGCATAAGCCATTGAGCCAGCTGACCAGTGCATAAGCCACTGAGCCAGCTGACCAGTGCATAAACCATTGAGCCAGCTGTCCAGTGCATAAGCCATTGAGCCAGCTGACCAGTGCATAAGCCACTGAGCCAGCTGACCAGTGCATAAGCCATTGAGCCAGCTGACCAGTGCATAAGCCACTGAGCCAGCTGACCAGTGCATAAACCATTGAGCCAGCTGTCCAGTGCATAAGCCATTGAGCCAGCTGACCAGTGCATAAGCCATTGAGCCAGCTGGTTACTGTAAGATTCATCTAACCAGGTAAGCAAGGGCTCAACAGTGACCACAGATGCATTTTTATTACATATGAATCACTCTTATTTGACCCATAAAGTTGCAGCTGAAGGCAATGGAGATATCTTGTTTGAGGGCAGTGTGTGAGTGTGTTTTGTAGAGAGTTCGTAGTCTGAAGATAAGGAGTTGCGGGGTTACTGAAAGTATTATCCAGACGATTGAGAAAGGGTTGTTGAGGTGGTTTGGATATTTAGAGAGGATGAAGCAAAATAGGATGACTAGGAGGGTGTGTAAGTCTGTGATGGAGGAAAGGTGGGGTAGGGGCCGTCCTAGGAGAGGTTGAAGGGGATGAATGATGTTTTGTATGTGATGAACTTGAACATCTAGCAGGCGTGCGTGAGCGTGTTAGACATTAAGTGAAGGCAAGTGTTTTTTTTTTTAAGACTTGACGTGATGGAGTGGGAGCAAGGTAACATTAGTGAATGAATTCAGGGAAATTGTTTAGCCTAATATTTTCTAACTGATGTTATCTAACTGATGTTATCTAACTGATTAAATAATTCATTCACACCTTCGCCAGTTAAACACATATTACATTTTGTCTTGTTCTTCCTGAAACAGAAATATATCGAATCTTCTAATCTCCAACAAGAATATCCTTTCTCTAACATATTGAGGTATCTGTCCTACCTATTTAGTTATCAACAACTGCACACTCGCCCTGAAGAACAGCAACGAGATTTCTGTTCTCTAATCTTCGTTCAAACTTCGTCAGTTTTATCCTCCTCTTCCCACTTCTGATAACCACATTTCACTTGATATATTCAACATGTGTTACTTAGTTCCTGCCATCCACTTCGTATTCCTTATTGCAAGTACCATTCTTCAAGTCCATATGAGAACTGAATTTCCCATTATCCTCTCTAAGAACTAGAACCTAATTCTTGTCAACTCTTAACTCTTATCCTAAAAGTCAACAATGCACTAGAAAGTATATTACCAAAGCCAATGTATCTTATGCTTAAACACTTCACATAAATTTTCTTGAGAAAGTCACACAAATCAGCACCTGTGTGATCAGCTTCAATTTTTCAAGGTTTATACGGTAAGTACGACCAGATAATTGGAATAATTGATATGTACACGTTGTCTGTGACCAGAGTTGTTGAGGCAGTTTCCAGCGATGTGGAATGGCTCCAGTAACTTCCAAAACTATCAATGACGAGGCTTCATATATAAACAAAAAAAAAAAGTTGCTTCTGAACTGGATGGCAGCGGAGACTGGATGGCTGCCATCCAGTGTTGAAGAATTCTTTGTAACAAGATCCCATGATGCTGCAGTGTCTGACAGTTGTGATGAATGGTTTGAAAAACCGACAAGTTGAAGATTGAGACACTTATGCAGCATATGGGAATCTTTATTCAGGAAACGTTTCGCCACACAGTGGCTTCATCAGTCCAATACAAAGAGGAAGGCGTAAGGAGAGGAGGAGTATGAGGTAATCAGTCCCTCAACCTCATACTCCTCCTTTCCTTACGCCTTCCTCTTTGTATTGGACTGATGAAGCCACTGTGTGGCGAAACGTTTCCTGAATAAAGATTCCCATATGCTGCATAAGTGTCTCAATCTTCAACTTGTCGGTTTTTCAAACCATTCATCACAACTGTCAGACACTGCAGCATCATGGAATCTTGTTACAAAGAATTCTTCAACACTTGTTCAACCTTTGGACGAAGACCTTCTTCGACTAGTGGATGGTACCACTATGACCCCGCCTCCGCCTGCTTCACCTCACCTCACTACAGTATATAAGCCACGTCTACGGCCCTATGCTGTATATTCTACAAGATTGATGGACTGAACACATCGACTCCAGGTTGAGGGACTGATTACCTCATACTCCTCCTCTCCTTACGCCTTCCTGTTTGTATTGGACTGATGAAGCCACTGTGTGGCGAAACGTTTCCTGAATAAAGATTCCCATATGCTGCATAAGTGTCTCAATTTTCATCCAGTAATAATAGTAGTGTTAGTAACAATAGCAATAGTAGTGACAGTAAGGGTAACAGTATTAGTGGTAAGACCAGTAACAGTAGAAGTTGTAGTAACAGTAAAAATAGTAGTGGTAGTAACAGTAACAGTAGTAGTGGTAGTAACAGTAGAAGTACTAACAGTAGCAATAGTGACAATAAGAGTAACAGTATTAGTGGTAGTAATAGTAACAGTAGTAGTGGTAGTAAAAGTATTACAACCCAGGGACAATAAGGTCTGTTATCCTGGGTGTAATGAGGAACAAGGAGCAGAACAAACACAGCTAAATGACTTTGAATTATATTTTCCTCCACCAAGTGCAATTATAAGTATTTACAAGAATGTACACTATATACAATTGGAAATATATGTGTACTGCACGGTGAATCAATAGGCAAAGACACAGCCTGGAGACAGAATGGACAACTGTGTTTAACCAGCCCTAGAATGGAAATGACAAGGGTGGAAAGGTGAGTGGTGACCACGCCACCTCCACAGTTGCCAGATTCACCTTCTCACTGGCTGAGCCTAGGTACTGATCTGACGATGGTGACCCATCATTCGACCCTTAACACCCGGTTCGCTGGTTGGGGAGGTAGCCTTTTAGTGAGGGTGTGTACATGCGCCGAATAAAGGTTATGTACTCATTACATGCCACAAACAGTAGCAGTAATAGTGGTAGTAACAGTAATAGTGGTAGTAACAGTAACAGCGGTAGTGGTAGTAACAGTAACAGTAGTAGTGGTAGCAACAATAACAATAATAGTGGTAGTAACAGTAACAGCGGTAGTGGTAGTAACAATAATAGTAGTAGTGGTAGTAACAGTAATAGTAGCAGTGGTAGTAACAGTAATAGTATCAGTGGTAGTAACAGTAACAGTATTAGTGGTAGTAACAGTAACAGTAGTAGTGGTAGCAACAATAACAGTAGTAGCGGTAATAACAGTAACAGTAGTAGCGGTAGTAACAGTAACAGTCGTAGTGGTGGATGTGTCTAGATTCTATTATGCAAAGTGCGGACGAGTCTTAAGGTGTCATTTCAGTTGTTCTTTTACCACTGTTATTCAGTGGTAAAAGAACAACTGAAGGACTATCTGAGAATGTCTTCTTGAAGACATTCTCAGACAGTCCTTGGAGTCTCCAAGGACTGTCTGAGGATTGAGCTATCCCATATAGTGAAGTGATTTAGCTACCAGCAAGTTCTGAGACCAAGTGAATTTAAATTGTTAAATTGAACGACTCAGATGGATAGTGAATTAACATAAATGAAGTGTATTAAACTACAGTATGGCATCACCTTTGATAAGTGTTACATGCATCCATGTAGTCACTGGTAGTAAATCTTTCAGTTAGTCTATAAAGCTCAAGTTAATACGGTATATTAAAGTTGAAGAAAATTACAAATCGACGCATGTAGTACAAAATCAATAATCAGATCATTCACGAAGGAGGGAGAGGGATAAGTCTTTTTAGATATTACCTTTGTTCTGTTACCGCCATATTCCCAGCAGCGCAACCCACCAGGGCAACCACACATAGGCCTCCTCGTCTCGTACCACCACATACCATCCACCACATACCACATTGTGGTGGCAAGATCACCCACTAATCAACCAACCATAGAACAGAAATCAAGAACTTGTATGAGGATCGGAAAATGTTCCCGAATTGGGAAAGTATGTGTTGCTGTTATATACCATAAAAAATAGTTTGAGGGGTGGTAAGTCACAGCATTCCAACTACAGCTCCAGAGACCAAATCACTGCTCACCCCTCTAAATCTCCACCTCACAGCCATATTCCTCAGCACCTCCCATTCTCTAGCAGAGCAGTATGCTTCACTAAGTGGAAACCAGGTTTTGTGGTACCCAGATTGCTAATACGATAGGGACAGGATGACATGATGGAACATATGGAAAGGTCCTTGGAAAAATATCTATGATCACATGTAACCTATGTTTGTCAAAACAGCATGTCTCTTGTGCGAAAACAAACACTACATCAATCAATGATAATCAGCTAGCGAGGTGCTTTCGGATCTGCAATAAGGATATGGGGCTTTGGATACAGGAAATTGCTCAGGATGGAACTAAAAAATTAACAGGAAAACAAAGGGGCCCTCATGGATAGTTTACCCATGATGAATAGAACATGGGAGGGAGGGCAAATGGCGTGGCATGACACAGTGTAGCTGAGTGCTCGACCAGGTGCTGTGACGTGACACGGTGTAGCTGAGTGTTCGACCAGGTGCTGTGACTTGACACAGTGTAGCTGAGTGCTCGACCAGGCGCCCATGATGCGCTGTGACGTGACAGTGTGGCTGAGTGCTCGACTAGGCGCCCATGATGGGCTGTGACGTGACACAGGGTGGCTGAGTGCTCGACTAGGCGCCCATGATGGGCTATGGCGTGACACAGTGTGGCTGAGTGCTCGACTAGGCGCCCATGATGGGCTGTGGCGTGACACAGTGTGGCTGAATGCTCGACTAGGCGCTGTGACGTGATAGTGTAGCTGAGGCGCTGTGACGTGCCACAGTGTAGCTGAGCGCTCGACCAAGTGCTGTGACGTGACACAGTGTAGCTGAGTGCACGACCTGGCGCTGTGACGTGACACAGTGTAGCTGAGTGCACGACCAGGCGCTGTGACGTGACACAGTGTAGCTGAGCGCTGGACCAGGTGGTGTGACGTGACACGGTGTAGCTGAATGCTCGACCTGGCGCTGTGACGTGACACAGTGTAGCTGAGTGCACGACCAGGAGCCCATCATACAATTTACAATGATCTTAAAGTTTCTGTTCCTCGCAATTGTGCAAGTGTTTATGATGAGCATCAGTACGTTGTTATAACAAGGAATGAACTGTCTCCTCTCTCCACGACCTCGTAACACTGAGTGAGACGACATCTGTGCAGCCTCTCTGAGCGATGTTGTTTGTGTTGATGTCTGGTTGGTACAGTCTGTTGCTGTTGCTTCTATCATTTAATAATTGCTGGATGTCTGGAGTAACCAGGGCACACATGTATACACACAAATATATAAACATATACACAGACTCACAAACAGACACACACAAACACCTTTAGTAGCGACCAGCGAGAAGGTGGTGCAAGGAGCTGTGACTCGACCCCTGCAATCACATAGACGTGAGTACATATAGGTGAGCACACACACACACACACACACACACACACACATACACACACACACACACACACACACACACACACACACACACACACACACACACACACACACACACACACACACACACACACACACACACACGCACGCACACACACACACACACACACACACACACGTTTACACACAGAAACACAGAAACACAGAAACACATACCACATACACAAGCACACAGTGCAAGAAGGCATATGATATTGTACCTCACAAAAACGAGGGTAAAAACTGGAGCTGCAATCAGGAATAACAGTGAACAATCTCCAGTGAATCAAAGAGTATCTTAGTGGAAGGAAACAAAGAATGGTTGTAGCCGGAGATATATCGGTATTAGGACCAATACTGTATCTAATACATGTGAATGACTTACCAGAGGGGACTGTGTATGATGTATTTCTGTTTATTGATAACATAAAACCAGGAGGATGAAAACTAACAGAGACTGTTACACGCTATAAATGGATGCAGACTAACTACAAATTGGTGAGGTAAGTGATAACTTGTATTCAACCCCAACACATACATGGTTATGAAGACTGTTGAAGGGGCAAGATGGCCGGATAAAGAAGACAAAGTTCAGGGGACGGAAACTGAACATGTTACTCAAAGAGAAATACCCAGAAGTGAGTATCGTTGCAGACATCTCACTGGAGAGACATTCGGTAACCCAAATACTTCTGCAACAAATACTCGTCTGGCTAATCTAAGAGTAACCTTCAGAAATCTAGCCAAAGAGACCTTCAAGACCAGCTATATATGTGAGACACACACACACACACACACACACACACACACACACACACACACACACACACACACACACACACACACACACACACACACGCAGTAAATGAAAGAGCTAAGCTATATGTGGAGGCCCTAACAGACCATAGCAGAGCCCAGGGAAAGCCGAGAAGGGAAAATGACAGGCCACTGACCCCAAGTACAGTAGATAGAGAAACTGAAGAAAGGAAAGCTGCAATGGAGGAAACCAAATTGAATGAGGGGATACACAGGGATATGCAGTGGGAGAATGAAAGGGTGAGGTCAGTCTTTGTGTATGGGCTCCAGGAAGTTGAAGGGGAAACATATGAAGAAAGAAAACAAGGGAAAAAAACAATTGAAAGCATCATGAAAGCAATAGGAGAAGACGACATGACCCAGCTGGAAAATTTTCGGAGAATAGGGGGGTTTGTAAAACAAAGAACCCCGCCAGTGAAAGTGACCTTCAAGGCAGAATCGACTCGGAACAGGATCCTGCAGGAGAATGCACGATTAAGGGACATGCCAGCATACAGGAAGGTGTATCTCGACAGCGACAGAACACAAGAAAGGCAGAAACTGAGAGAGATGGTACAAAGGTGGAAGGAGGAAAGAGAGGGGATGGAGAAGACAGACAGGAGATCCCAGACACAGGAAGATCAAATACAGCCTCCCTCACAACTTCCTATAGAAGCCTCCCAACCAGGTCAACCCCAGTGCAACCAAACACTCTAAATCAAAACACACATGCCATATCCAATGCCCCCACCCACTACACTACAAACTCCACCCCCACAGCAACAACCCATATTTCCTTATCAGGTCTCCCACTTCCCCAACCCCAATACACCTCCCAGACCACAGTCTTAGAAAAGAATTTGAAGATGTGGTATACAAATGCAGATGGAATAACAAATAAGTATGAGGAGTGGCACGAAAGAATCAAGGAGACATCCCCAGACATAATAGCACTCACAGAAACAAAACTCACCAGAATAATAACAGATTCAATCTTTCCATCCAGATATCAAATCCTAAGGAAAGACAGAGGGACGAGAGGGGAAGGAGGAGTTGCACTGCTCATTAAAAACCAGTGGGGTTTTGAGAAAATGGAAGGAATGGATGGCACGGGCGAAAGGGACTACTTAGTAGGAACAATCCAGTCTGAGGGACATAAGGTGATGATTGCAGTAATGTACAACCCACCACAGAACTGCAGGAGGCCAAGAGAAGAATACGATGAGAGCAACAGAGCAATGGTCGACACACTAGCCGAGGTGGCCAGGAGAGCACACATGGGGGGAGCAAAGTTACTAGTTATGGGTGATTTCAATCACAAGGAGATTGACTGGGAAAATCTGGAGCCCTATGGGGGTCCCGAAATATGGAGAGCCAAGATGATGGATGTGGTACTGGAAAACCTCATGCATCAACATATTAGAGACACTACCAGAGAGAGAGGAGAGGATCAACCAGCTAGACTGGACCTTGTATTCACCTTGAGTTGTTCAGACATCGAGGAAATCTTGTATGAAAGGCCCTTGGGAGTTAGTGATCATGTGGTTCTGTGCTTCGACTACATAGTTGAGCTCCAAGTGGAGAGAGTAGCAGGAATAGGGTGGGAAAAACCAAACTACAAAAGGGGGAACTACCCAGGCATGAGGAACTTCCTTCAAGACATTCAGTGGGAGCGGGAACTGACAGGAAAACCAGTACAAGAAATGATGGACTATGTGGCAACAAAATGCAAGGAGGCAGAGGAAAGGTTTGTTCCCAAGGGAAACAGAAATAATGGGAAGAGCAGAACGAGTCCTTGGTTCACCCAAAGGTGTAGGGAGGCAAAAACTAGGTGTACTAGAGAATGGAAAAGGTACAGAAGACAGAGAACTCAGGAAAATAAAGAAATCAGCCGAAGAGCCAGAAACGAATATGCACAGATAAGAAGGGAGGCTCAGAGACAATATGAAAATGACATAGCATCAAAAGTAAAGACTGACCCAAAGCTGTTGTACAGCCACATCAGGAGGAAAACAACAGTCAAGGACCAGGTAATCAGACTGAGGAAGGGTGATGGGGAATTCACAAGAAACGACCAAGAGGTATGTCAAGAGCTCAACACAAGATTTAAAGAGGTATTTACAGTGGAAAGCAGTAGGACTCCAGGAAATCAGAACAGGGGGGCACACCAGCAAGTGCTGGATGAGGTACATATAACCAAGGAGGAGGTGAAGAAGCTGCTATGCGAACTTGACACCTCAAAGGCGGTGGGACCAGACAACATCCCTCCATGGGTCCTTAAAGAGGGAGCAGAGATATTGTGTGAGCCATTAACAAAGATCTTCAACACATCATTTGAAACTGGGCAACTCCCTGAGGTATGGAAAATGGCAAATGTAGTCCCAATTTTTAAAAAGGGAGACAGACATGAGGCACTAAACTACAGACCTGTATCACTAACGTGTATAGTATGCAAGGTCATGGAGAAGATCATCAGGAGGAGAGTGGTGGAGCACCTGGAAAGAAACAAGTGTATAATTGACAACCAGCACGGTTTCAGGGAAGGAAAATCCTGTGTCACAAACCTACTAGAGTTTTATGACAAGGTGACAGAAGTAAGACAAGAGAGAGAGGGGTGGATCGACTGCATTTTTTTGGACTGCAAGAAGGCCTTCGACACAGTTCCTCACAAGAGGTTACTGCAAAAGCTAGAGGATCAGGCACACATAACAGGAAAGGCACTGCAATGGATCAGAGAATACCTGACAGGGAGGCAACAACGAGTCATGGTACGTGACGAGGTGTCAGAGTGGGTGCCTGTGACAAGCGGGGTTCCACAGGGGTCAGTCCTAGGACCTGTGCTGTTCTTGGTATATGTGAACGACATAACGGAAGGGATAGACTCAGAAGTGTCCTTGTTTGCAGATGATGTGAAGTTAATGAGAAGAATCAAATCGGATGAGGATCAGGCAGGACTACAAAGAGACCTGGACAGGCTACAAGCCTGGTCCAGTAACTGGCTTCTTGAGTTTAACCCTGCCAAATGCAAAGTCATGAAGATTGGGGAAGGGCAAAGAAGACCGCAGACACAATATAGTTTAGATGGCCAAAGACTGCAAACTTCACTCAAGGAAAAAGATCTGGGTGTGAGTATAACACCGAGCATATCTCCTGAGGTGCACATCAATCAGATAACTGCTGCAGCATACGGGCGCCTGGCAAACCTACGGATAGCGTTCCGATACCTCAGCAAGGATTCGTTCAAGACTCTGTATACCATTTATGTCAGGCCCATACTGGAGTATGCAGCACCAGTTTGGAATCCACACCTAGTCAAGCACGTCAAGAAATTAGAGAAGGTCCAAAGGTTTGCAACAAGACTAGTCCCAGAGCTACAGGGATTGTCCTACGAAGAAAGGTTGAGGGAAATCGGCCTGACGACACTGGAGGACAGGAGGGTCAGGGGAGACATGATAACGACATATAAAATACTGCATGGAATAGACAAGGTGGACAAAGGCGGGATGTTCCAGAGATGGGACACAGACACAAGAGGTCACAATTGGAAGTTGAAGACTCAGATTAATCAAAGGGATGTTAGAAAGTATTTCTTCAGTCATAGAGTGGTCAGGCCGTGGAATGGCCTAGAGAGTGAAGTAGTGGAGGCGGGAACCATACATAGTTTTAAGGCGAGGTATGATAAAGCTCATGGGGCAGGAAGAGAGAGGACCTAGTAGCAATCAGTGAAGAGGCGGGGCCAGGAGCTATGACTCGACCCCTGCAACCACAAATAGGTGAGTACAAATAGGTGAGTACACACACACACACACACACACACACACACACAGAGTCAGTCAGCAGATGTGGGTGACAAGGCTCTGAGAACTTTAGTGTTTTTTAAGGCGTGCAGTAACTGCTAGCAGTAATCAGTGGTAGTGACAACGTCAGTGAACAATACTACGAGTGATAACCAGAGTTATTAGTTAAAAAATGTCGAGAGGAAGCCTGAAATCATTAATATTTCAAAGTGTCAAACCGTTAGTGGCTAGTAGGCTTCTGTTGCTACACAGATTCAAATATACAAAGATTCAAGTGAGTGTGGAAGCAGGTGTTCAAGAATTTCGAGAGATTGGATAACAAGTGAAATGTGAGGCACCATACAGTGAGAGTGAAAAAGTTAATAAGCAAAAGTAGAAAGGAAAAAATAAAATATATAACAAGGGAAGGTGGCAGTAGGCCTGCTGAAGCAGTGAAGTCACAACAGTTGTGTGACGTTATACATATGAAGTGTAACACCGAATGTGAAGTGTATTCTATTATAAGTGAAGTGTATTCTATCATAAGTGAAATCACTTGAGGGATGCGGGATGTATGAACATGAATTTTCAAAATAGTGATAGAAGGCGTATGTATGATGACTATGTCATCAGCATCTGGCAACTTGTCATCGCACCACTGCCAGCTCAAGTATCACTCACCTGTTGGGGTTGTTGTGGGGCATCTGAACCTTTCTCCTCCCCCCCCCCCTCTTTCTACACTAAGTGGACTTATCTCTACCTCCTCACTCATTACCTATATCTCTCTCTCTACCTATCTCTCTCTCTCTATTCCCTCTCCCATCTTTCCCCTCTAACATCTCTTACCTCTAACACCTCCCCCCCTCTAACATCTCTCCCCCTCTAACATCTGTCCCCTCCCATTATCTCTCCCCTCTCCTTTTCTCCCATCCTCCCCTCTCTCCCCCCCTAGCCTCTCTCCCCTCTCGCTCTTCCATCTCCCCCCTCTTTCCCCCTTCTCCCCCTATTTGCCTTCCCTTTCTCCCTCCCTCCCTCCCTCCCTCCCTCCCTCTCTCTCTCTCTCTCTCTCTCTCTCTCTCTCTCTCTCTCTCTCTCTCTCTCTCTCTCTCTCTCTCTCTCTCTCTGCTCTCTCTCTCTCACTCTCTCTCTTGCTCTCTCTCTCTCTCTCTTGCTCTCTCTCTTGCTCTCTCTCTCTCTCTCTCTCTTGCTCTCTCTCTCTCTTGCTCTCTCTCTCTCTTGCTCTCTCTCTTGCTCTCTCTCTTGCTCTCTCTCTTGCTCTCTCTCTCTTGCTCTCTCTCTCTCTGGCTCTCTCTCTCTCTCTTGCTCTCTCTCTCTCTCTGTCTCTCTCTCTCTCTTGCTCTCTCTCTTGCTCTCTCTCTCTCTCTTGCTCTCTCTCTTGCTCTCTCTCTCTCCCTTGCTCTCTCTCTCTCTTGCTCTCTCTCTCTCTTGCTCTCTCTCTCTTGCTCTCTCTCTCTCTTGCTCTCTCTCTCTCTCTTGCTCTCTCTCTCTCTTGCTCTCTCTCTCTCTTGCTCTCTCTCTCTCTCTTGCTCTCTCTCTTGCTCTCTCTCTTGCTCTCTCTCTCTCTTGCTCTCTCTCTCTCTTGCTCTCTCTCTCTCTTGCTCTCTCTCTCTCTTGCTCTCTCTCGCTCTCTTGCTCTCTCTCTCTCTCTCTCTTGCTCTCTCCCTCTTGCTCTCTCTCTCTCTTGCTCTCTCTCTTGCTCTCTCTCTCTCTCTTGCTCTCTCTCTTGCTCTCTCTCTCTTGCTCTCTCTCTTGCTCTCTCTCTTGCTCTCTCTCTCTCTCTTTCTCTCTCTCTCTCCTGCTCTCTCTCTCTCCTGCTCTCTCTCTCTCTTGCTCTCTCTCTTGCTCTCTCTCTCTCTCTTGCTCTCTCTCTCTCTTGCTCTCTCTCTTGCTCTCTCTCTTGCTCTCTCTCTCTTGCTCTCTCTCTCTCTCTCTCTCTCTCTCTCTCTCTCTCTCTCTCTTCCTCTCTCTCTCTCTTGCTCTCTCTCTCTCTTGCTCTCTCTCTATCTCTAGCTCTTCTCTTGCTCTCTCTCTCTCTCTCTCTCTCTTGCTCTCTCTCTCTCTTGCTCTCTCTCTCTCTTGCTCTCTCTCTCTCTTGCTCTCTCTCGCTCTCTTGCTCTCTCTCTCTCTCTTGCTCTCTCTCCCTCTTGCTCTCTCTCTCTCTTGCTCTCTCTCTTGCTCTCTCTCTCTTGCTCTCTCTCTCTCTCTTGCTCGCTCTCTTTCTCTCTCTCTCTCTCTTGCTCTCTCTCCCTCTTGCTCTCTCTCTCTCTTGCTCTCTCTCTTGCTCTCTCTCTCTTGCTCTCTCTCTTGCTCTCTCTCTCTCTCTTGTTCTCTCTCTTGCTCTCTCTCTCTCTCTTGCTCTCTCTCTTGCTCTCTCTCTCTCCTGCTCTCTCTTTCTCTTGCTCTCTCTCTCTCTTGCTCTCTCTCTCTCTTGCTCTCTCTCGTCCCCATTTTCCCTTCTAACTCTCCCCTCTCCTACTCTTAAAAAAAAAAAAAAAAAAAAAAAAAAAAAAAAAAAAAAAAAAAAAAAAAAAAAAAAAAAAAAAAAAAAAAAAAAAAAAATGGTGGGGACTCGCAGGACCCAAGGATCAGATGAGAATGGTTCGGGTAGGGAGGAGTGGATGGAGGAGCAGTGGAAAAGGATGGAACAAGAGTGGGAGAGAAAATTAGGAGAGCTTTCTGAAAAAATGGAGAAAGAGCTCTCTGTGAAATTGGAAAGGTGGTTGGAGAAGGAGACAAAGAATTGGGAGGCACAAGTCGAAACTGCAGTAGCCAAGATAAGGGTCCTAGAAGTTGAGATAAATAGGCTGGAGCGAGTTACAGGGGCAGTGACCAGAGAAGACACAGCATATGAAGCTGCGAGGCTGAACAGGAAGGAAGGAATTATGAATTATGCTAAGGTCACATCAATCTGCCAAGGAGGACCAAGGAGTGAAAGGGAAGATCAACTGGTTGCAGATGGAGAGGGTGATAGGTCGAATGCTGAGGCACAACAAGGCTATCAAGAGCCACTGGAAAAATCAAGGGAGAAACTGACCACATACAGGCAGGATCCAGAGCCACAGAGGGTGAGGCAATGCGAGGAAGAAAGGGCAAAATCAGTGTTTATCCATGGGCTTCAGGAGAGAGAGGAAAGGACACACACTGAAAGGAAGCAGGAAGAAAGGAAGGAGATTGAGAAAATCATAACAGAAATAGGTGAAGAGAGGGACGAGATTGTAAATTTTCAGAGAATAGGGGGGTACTCGAAGGTGAGAAACCGACCAATCAAGCTGATTCTCAGGACGGAAACAGTGCGGAACAGGATCCTCCAAGAGAAACCACGATTGAAATACTCGGAAGAGTACAAGAGGGTGTTCCTAGACAGAGACAGAACAAAATCAGAACGACAGCAGCTGAGGGAGAGGACAAAAAAGCGAAAGGAGCTAGGAAAAGAGACAAGGAGGGAACCAGCAGAGGTCAGTCAGAGCAGGACAGAACAGCAAGGGCAAGCACACACACAACTACTCTCAGAACCATACAACCTATCACACCATCCCAACACACCCTACAATCCATACCCACAGCCTCCACCCAACACCAAGCTATAGAACCCCACAGTATGCCACCAGGTCTCCCACCCTCACAGGCCCCCCAAACCACAGTGTTGGAAAGGAAACTGAAGGTATGGTACACAAACGCTGATGGAATAACAAATAAGTGGGAGGAGTGGCAAGAAAGAGTCAAAGAAGCATCACCGGACATCATAGCTCTCACAGAAACCAAGCTTACAGGTATGATAACAGATGCCATCTTTCCAACGGGATACCAAATCCTGAGGAAAGACAGAGGGAACAGGGGGGGTGGAGGAGTGGCGTTGCTGATCAAAAATCGCTGGAATTTTGATGAGCTGGAGAGAGAAGATAGCGGAGAAGAAAGTGATTACATAGTGGGAACACTTCACTCTGGAGGTCCCAAGGTGGTAATAGCAGTGATGTATAACCCACCACAGAACAGCAGGAGGCCAAGGCAAGAGTACGACGAGAGCAATAGAGCGATGGTTGACACACTGGCTAGAGTGGCCAGAAGAGCTCATGCATGCAGGGCAAAGCTCCTGATCATGGGTGACTTTAACCACAAGGAGATAGATTGGGAGAACTTGGACCCACATGGGGGCCAAGATACTTGGAGGGCTAAGATGATGGAGGTGGTACTGGAGAACTTCATGTACCAACACGTAAGGGACACTACAAGAGAGAGAGGAGAGGATGAACCAGCAAGGCTGGACTTAGTATTCACCTTCAGTAGTGCAGATATCGAGGACATCACATATGAAAGACCCCTTGGGGCCAGTGACCATGTGGTTGTAAGCTTCGAATACACAGTAGAGCTACAAGTGGAGGGAGAAGCAGGAAGGCCAGGACGAATGAAGCCAAACTACAAGAAAGGGGACTACACAGGAATGAGGAACTACCTGAACGGGGTTCAGTGGGACAGAGAACTGGCAGGGAAACCAGTTAATGAGATGATGGAATATGTAGCAATAAAATGCAAGGAGGCTGAGGAGAGGTTTGTACCCAAGGGTAACAGGAGTAATGAAAAAGCCAGGATGAGCCCATGGTTTACCCAAAGGTGCAGGGAGGCAAAAACCAAGTGTGCTAGGGAATGGAAGAAATATAGAAGGCAAAGGACCCAGGAGAATAAGGAGAACAGTCGTAGAGCCAGAAATGAATATGCACAGATAAGAAGGGAGGCCCAAAGACAATATGAAAATGACATAGCAGCGAAAGCCAAATCTGACCCGAAACTGTTGTACAGCCACATCAGGAGGAAAACAACAGTCAAGGACCAGGTAATCAGGCTAAGGAAGGAAGGAGGAGAGACAACAGGAAATGACCGGGAAGTATGTGAAGAACTCAACAAGAGATTCAAAGAAGTGTTCACAGAGGAGACAGAAGGGACTCCAGAAAGACGGAGAGGTGGGGCACACCACCAAGTGCTGGACACAGTGCACACAACCGAGGAAGAAGTGAAGAGGCTTCTGAGTGAGCTAGATACCTCAAAGGCAATGGGGCCAGATAACATCTCCCCATGGGTATTGAGAGAGGGAGCAGAGGCGCTATGTGTACCCCTAACAACAATATTCAATACATCTATCGAAACAGGGAGATTGCCTGAGGCATGGAAGACAGCAAATGTAGTCCCAATCTTTAAAAAAGGAGACAGACATGAAGCATTAAACTACAGACCAGTGTCACTGACATGTATAGTATGCAAAATCATGGAGAAGATTATCAGGAGAAGAGTGGTGGAACACCTAGAAAGGAATGATCTCATCAACAGCAGCCAGCATGGTTTCAGGGACGGGAAATCCTGTGTCACAAACCTACTGGAGTTCTATGACATGGTGACAGCAGTAAGACAAGAGAGAGAGGGGTGGGTGGATTGCATTTTCTTGGACTGCAAGAAGGCGTTTGACACAGTTCCACACAAGAGATTGGTGCAAAAACTGGAGGACCAAGCAGGGATAACAGGGAAGGCACTACAATGGATCAGGGAATACTTGTCAGGAAGACAGCAGCGAGTCATGGTACGTGGCGAGGTGTCAGAGTGGGCACCTGTGACCAGCGGGGTCCCGCAGGGGTCAGTCCTAGGACCAGTGCTGTTTCTGGTATTTGTGAACGATATGACGGAAGGAATAGACTCTGAGGTGTCCCTGTTTGCAGATGACGTGAAGTTGATGAGAAGAATACACTCGATCGAAGACCAGGCAGAACTACAAAGGGATCTGGACAGGCTGCAGAACTGGTCCAGCAATTGGCTCCTGGAGTTCAATCCCACCAAGTGCAAAGTCATGAAGATTGGGGAAGGGCAAAGAAGGCCGCAGACGGAGTACAGTCTAGGGGGTCAGAGACTACAAACCTCACTCAAGGAAAAAGATCTTGGGGTGAGTATAACACCAGGCACATCTCCTGAAGCGCACATCAACCAAATAACTGCTGCAGCATATGGGCGCCTAGCAAACCTCAGAACAGCATTCCGACATCTTAATAAGGAATCGTTCAGGACCCTGTACACCGTATACGTTAGGCCCATATTGGAGTATGCGGCACCAGTTTGGAACCCACACCTAGCCAAGCACGTAAAGAAACTAGAGAAAGTGCAAAGGTTTGCAACAAGACTAGTCCCAGAGCTAAGAGGTATGTCCTACGAGGAGAGGTTAAGGGAAATCAACCTGACGACACTGGAGGACAGGAGAGATAGGGGGGACATGATAACGACATACAAAATACTGAGAGGAATTGACAAGGTGGACAAAAACAGGATGTTCCAGAGATTGGACACAGTAACAAGGGGACACAGTTGGAAGCTAAAGACACAGATGAATCACAGGGATGTTAGGAAGTATTTCTTCAGCCACAGAGTAGTCAGTAAGTGGAATAGTTTGGGAAGCGATGTAGTGGAGGCAGGATCCATACATAGCTTTAAGCAGAGGTACGATAAAGCTCACGGCTCAGGGAGAGTGACCTAGTAGCGATCAGTGAAGAGGCGGGGCCAGGAGCTCGGACTCGACCCCCGCAACCTCAACTAGGTGAGTACAACTAGGTGAGTACATACACACACACACACACACACACACATAGACACACACACACACGGTGGGTGCAGACGTGGGTACACAAGGCTCCGAGAACCTTCGTGTTTTTGAGGCGTGCAACAACCGCTTGCAGTAATCAGTGGTAGTGACAAAGTCAGTGAACAAACCTACGAGTGATAACTATAGTTATTAGTTGAAAAAAATCGAGGGGAAACCTAAATTCAGCATTTTCTTTTAAAAGTGCCAAACCGTTGTGGATCTACTAGGCACTGTTGCCACACAGATACAAACATAAAAAGATCAAAGTGAGTGTGGAAACGGGTGATCAAGAATTACCAGCGTTTGGTTAACAAGTGAAATGTGGGGCACCGTAATGTGAGAGTGAAAAAGTTAATAAGCAAAAGGAGAAAGAAAAAATAAAATATACAACAAGGGAAGGTGGCAGTAGGCCTACTGAAGCAGTGATGTCACAACAGTTTGAATGCCATTATACATATAAAGTGTAACACCGAATGTGAAGTGTATTCTGTAATAAGTGAAATCACTTGAGGAACGCGGGATGCATGAGCATATATGATTATAAACATCACGGGTGAAGGAGTTACAAAATAGTGAGAGAAGGCCTATGTACGACGACTACGTCATCAGCTTCTGGCAACTTGTCATCACACCGCTGCCAGCACAAGTATTGCTCACCTGTTGAGGTTGCATTTTGCAAGATTGAGTCTGGCCCTGCATCACTGTTAGATACTGGTCACTCACTCCTGTGAGTGCAAGGAGAGGAGAGTGCAAGGAGTAAAGCGGTAGTGAGGGATAACGTCAGACACTTAAGCTGAGACATAGAGGAGAGTGCAAGGAGTAAAGCGGTAGTGAGGGATAACGTCAGACACTTAAGCTGAGACATAGAGGAGAGTGCAAGGAGTAAAGCGGTATTGAGGGATAACGTCAGACACTTAAGCTGAGACAAGCTATATTTTACAACCTAGCTACTTTCTGAATTTTAGAAGTAGAATCGATAAGTGTTACAAGTATTGGTAAGCTTAGAATTACTGGTATCTACCGGTATTTATTAGCAGTATGAATATTTAGATGTGGGGGCACACACACACACACACACACACACACACACACACACACACACACACACACACACACACACACACACACACATACACACACACACACACACACACACACATACACACACACACACACACACACATACACACACACATACACACACATACACAC